>NC_081193.1:74370013-74670013 GCF_902713425.1 Acipenser ruthenus | reverse complement strand
TAACTAACTAACAAACAAACAAACAAACAAAACAATGAAAGAAAGAAAGAAAGAAAGTGTGTAGAGTTCATCGACTATGAATAAAAAACATATTACAGGTAATCTTCGTCTTCTTATCTAGTCAGATGAACTCCACACACCGAGTGAACCTTACCAAAGGAAAGAAAACAAGGGTGGAAGGTCAGATGTTAGTGCAAGAAGCCACAGATAACACAGAATGAGCAAAGGTCGGTTGAGAAAAAGACACATCCAAGTTATAATGATTTGCAAAAGTGCCGACAGATGACCATGTAGCAGCCTTGCAGAATGTCCTGAATGGGAACTGATTTTAAATTTGCCCATGTAGTAGCCACTCCTCTTACTAAATGGGTTCTTACAGATCCTGGAATACGTTTCTTGTCCAGTCCATAACAATACTCTATACAAGAGATCCAGGTGGAGATTGTTTGTTTAGAGTCAAGTTTCCCTTGAGCTTGTGAGTTAAGGCACAAAAAGTTGTCCTGATGGCCTTCTTTTGATGGTTCTGCAATTGTAGAATTTGAACGCTGTCTGGATGTCAATTAGGTGGTGTCTAGCCTCTTCTTCTGATTTATGGGGTTTAGGGCAGAAATCAGAAAAAATTATGATCTGGTCCAGATGAAACTGTGTTACCACTTTTGGCATGAATTGGGATTTCCATTACACGAGAGTAGATGTTAAAACTTCATGCTGATTTGAACTCGGCTCTCGCCAAGATAAGCACCAAGACGTAGCTTTACAGTAAACTAATGTGATCCATATGGTGTCTCCATCCATTTACATTTCCTTCCATATGATGATGTAGATATCCTTCTGTCTGGTGTTAATGGCTGAAGTGTAATGCTGGCTCCAGGGATCAGCTTATTTTGCCTCCCTGGCGCATCAGCACACACAACGACTGCGATGCTGGCTCCAACCACAGTGCGGTCTCCCCAGAGCATCAGCATGACAACCATCTGGATTGAGCTAAGTAGGGTACATCTCTGGGGTCTTCAAGTGGGCACATTCCATCCTCAGTGTTTCGTCGACTAGCCCACGACACCTCAAGAGGGCTCGATGGTGATTCTGGCGTCCCAGCATCACCCCCCTCCGTCCCCCACTTAACTCAGCCCAGCTTACTTACCTGTACATCAGCGTTTCTTTCTTTCTATTGTGCTTGAGATCCCCAGCCAGAATCTTTCCGTCTCAACCACAGCCAGTTGCTGCTCCTCTCTGCTGCTTCAGATAAGTTCTTCACTGTGCGACGCAACTCTTGGCCACTGAATCCGACGTCTCCGAGAAACCGGGTTGTAGTGTGTGCCACAAATCCTCGACAACCCACCTCCACTGGGTAAGCCCGGATTCTCCATCCTCGCTGTTCCGCTTCAGTGGCTAGTTGAGCATACCGCAGTTTCATCCTCTCATATGCCTCATCTACAGCATCCTCCCATGGCACTTAACTCTACCAGGTGAACAAGGTGTGCTGATCCAGACCACAAGACAATATCTGGTCGAAGGTTAGTGGTGGCAACCTCAGGTGGACAAATAAGCCGTTGACCAACATCTGCCAGCATTTTCCAGTCTCTAGCAGCTTCCAGTTGTCCTGGGCGAGGATTGGTTTTAACACCTTTTCTTGGTGGTTGCTCTCCTGGGTGGAGGAATGTTGTCTTTTGTGTGTAATGTTTTGATGGAACAGGTGGCAACTTATTGGTCATGTTACGCTTGTCTTCCAATGGTAAGGCCAAAAATCGCAGCACCTGATCATGGCGCCAAGTAAACCGTCCTTGGCTAAGAGCCACCTTACATCCTGTCAAAATGTGCCTTAATGTTGCAGGTGTTGAACACAAAGGACATGAGGGATCCTCTCCTACTCAGAGGTTTAGGTTCTGTGGTGATGGGAGAACATCATATGTTGACCTGATGAGGAAACTGATCCTGCTGTATTCCATTGACCATAGGTCTTGCAAGCCAATCTTGCGTTGTTCCACACTCTCCCATCTCATCCATTCTCCCTGCTTGGCCTGGGAAATGGCCTTTATACACCTCATCCTCTCCTCCTGCTTTTGCACCTCGTTGACTACCAGTTTCCTCCTTTGAGCTGGGGCTGCCTTGTGCCATGTAGGAGGAGCTGAACTGAGACCAAGACCCCCTCTTCCGTGCTGAACTTGTCCCATGATATCACCAATTCGAAGGGCAGCCTTTGCATCTTCCACAGCTTTCTTTGCCACCAACTTTCTTCCAGTTGCTGCCTCCCTTACACATTTGTCGCGTGACTCTACTAATGTCATTCCCAGTCTGACCTTGGCGCACTTAAACCCCTCGGTTAGAACGGAGACTGGTAGCTGCAGTATTCCTTTACCATAAAGTCCCACTCTGCTGAGGCAGCGTGGAACTCCCAACCATTACCTGATGTATGAACTGATTAAAGCTTCCAGCTTCACTACTGTTGTCAAAGAAACCTCGTACACAGTCAGTGGCCACAGCAACCTCGGCAGTAGACCAAACTGAAAGCACCAGTTTTAGTTTGCCTGGTAGAGTACTACTGTCTATTAGGCCTGCAGGGATTAGGCAGGGATTAGGCCTGCAGACAATCATATCCTTAAATGACTGGAAATAGGGTGGATCAGTGACTAATGCCTGAAGTTTACTTACCCTTCTGGCTGATGTAACTGCCACTAAAAATGCAGTTTTCCACGTAAGAAACTTCTCCTTACATGTCGCCATAGGTTCAAAAGGTGGTCCCATGAGCTTTTTCAGTACCAGACTAAGGCTCCATTGAGGAGTCATATGTTTCTTTGGGGGTCTTAAGTGGTTGACTCCCTTAAGAAATCTTGACACCGCAGGATGGGAGCCCACAGATTGATTTTCCCATCTGGGTACTGCTGGGTATTGCAGCTATATGCACTTTGATAGAAGATAGTGACATACCTTTGTGGAATAAGTGGCCAAGGTAAGTTAAAAAAAGTAGCTAGATAGATATTTGTGCAATCCAGTGATTTAGCATTACACCAAAGAAAAATTTATCTCCATTTCCCTAAATAGGTTAAAAAAAGTAGAAGGCTTCTTAGGATGCAAGTAAGATGTTGACTACTTGTTCCGATAATCCCTGCCTTATTAATTGTTGCTGTTCAATCTCCAGGCAGTTAGTTGTAACCATGAAGGGTTGTTGTGCAACATCCTCCCCTTGTTTTGAGACAGCAGATTGTGCCTTACTGGTAGATGCAAAGGTCCTGCTGAATCTCAGGAGAACCAAAACCTCTTGGTCCAATAAGAGGCTACTAGGAAGATAATGGCCCTGTCTCTCTTCACTTTCCTGAGTACCACTGGGATAAGAGGTATGGGAGGGAATGCATACATCACTGTGGTTGACCATGAAATGAACAGACCGTCTGTTGCCATTGCTTCCTTCTGTTGAAACCGGGAGCAAAACAGGGCCAACTGAGTATTCTCTGTCGCAGCAAATAGGTCTACCTGTGGTTGACCTAACTTCTGGAATACCCTGTGTAACATTTCTGCAATTACCTTGGTGAATACCCTGGGGGCTGTGGCGATCCCAAAGGGAAGCACCTTGAATTGGTATAGAAACCAGAGGTATTTTCTGTAGTCTTGATGTATGGGAAGATCGAACTTGGCTGGTTTCTATAGACCTCAAAATGCCGATCTCCTGGTTGAACTGCCTTGATGATGTTGGGCAGAGACACCATCTTGAACCTCTCTGAGGTCAAGAATGGGTCTGAGCTTCCCGTTCTTTTTGGGAATTAAGAAATATCTGGAGTAGTGGCCCTGGTTTTGAGAAGATGAAGGGACCAGTTCTATGACAAGGGAAAGGAGCATTGACTTGATCTCTTGAGTCCAAATGACACCTGTTGATGGTGGTAAATGTCAGAAAGATATTTTGTAGCCCTGTTATATTACCCGTAGGACCCGGGGATTTGTTATCTGCTGTCAGTTTTCTAAAACATGGAAGACCCTTCTCCCTACTGGCAAAGGTGAGGAAGTGGGAAGACACGATCAAGTAGTAGATGGTTTACCTCTATCTCTACTGTAACCTTGGGAAAATCCATGTGATCTGGAGCTTTGACCTAGTTGGAAATGGCCCTGCCCTACATAGGTACAATCAGGAACAGAAACTTTAGGAGGATGTACCAGCAGCTGGAACAGCCATGATGGTATCCAATTTAGGCTGCTTAAAAACACACAGTCTTTATGGTTCGAATGAACTCTGTAAAATGTAATCTGCCCTTAGGAGATGTGGTGCAGTATTTAGAAGGTTTCTGCCATAAAGCCTCAACGGGCCTCCAGACTGCCTCATGGAAGTGGAACCCTTCAAAGGCTTTATTATCCTTGGCATCGATGATGCTCATGAAATCATCATCATCATCATCATCATCATCATCATCATCATCATCCTTCGAAGTCTGGGTAATTACATTAAGAGAGGATGAAATCCTTCTTAATACTGCTTCTGAATTAGTATAAACTGGTGCAGTACTGTAAAATTGCGGAAAAAAGTTTAGGCTGTTTGAAAAGGTGTTTCTTATGATCCACTGGTACCCTGTAGAATTGATCTACTCTGGGCAGGCATGGTGCAGAAGTAGCAGATCTTTGAGAAATAGCCTTTACAGGCCTCCAGACTGCCTCATGGAAGGGGAACCCTTCAAAGGCTTTTTTATCCCTTGCATCCAAGATGCTATGGAAGTCATCCTGATCGGCACAGGTCTGGGGTTGTACTTTGAGAGAGGATGAAATCCTTCTCAGTATGGCATCTGCATCTGTGTATATGGGAGAGGGGCCGTCTGTACTCAAAAATATCCTCCTCGGGGGCAGAGTCAATGACATCATCATCTCCTAGGGTGGGGGCACCTGGAAAGTATTACTCCTGTGTACTTCTGGGTGCAACGGTACCAGAACTTGCTGTATGAGCTACAGGCTGTAAAGGTTGAGCCTGCTTTGACTCCTCATATTCCTTTAGCCATTGAAAAAAAAAAAGATCTTTAGGCATTGGTAGCTGCGAAGGGGATGGTTGAGCCCTGGCTGCTGGAGCCTCCATAATGGCGGTCGCTGATTTCGCCGATACGTCTCTCTCCCTGCTGCTGCAGGAGGGTGTGGATTTTCTTGTTCTTTTCCTGGGAGGAGAAAAACCTGGACCCCGTTGTTCTCTGGGGCTGCCTGCTCTTTTATAAGTAGAGGGTGTAGAACGACCTTTATCAAAATGGTGAACCACCAAAGGGAAGGAACTTCCTTGTGAGTTGAAGGGACTGACATGTCTACCTACACACATTAAACATAAACTTGTGTTAGAAGATGGAGAAAGTGGGGAACCACACTTAGAACAGATGGAAGGCATAGAGGGAGAAAATTGAGAAAAAAAGGGAAGAGGAAAAAAACTCTAACCATATGCTTTTTTTTCGAACAAAAATAACAAAGCGCAACACAAGCAACGCAGGAGAAATCTGGACAATCTGGACAAGCTGACTAATACGAGGTGGGGGTTTTATGGAGGAGGAGCACGTATTTGGCACCAGTGAGGATTATCTCTGGGAAAGAGATCTGATTCTTTCTCTTGACCCAAGCGACATGGAGACCGGAAGTTCACATTGTGTGGAGTTCATCAGACGAGGTAAGAAACAATTTTATATTCAACTTGTTACCAAACTAAAACCAATAGCCTTAGAATGCTGGAACCCATTGAGGTCCACAACTGTTTTCAACCATTGCTCAAAACAGCAAATCAAACAGTATGGCAGATTCATACTTTTAAAAAATGAGCAGAATTCAGGATATTAGTATGCTTCATGTGAGGGGGGAACAAACTAAATAAAGTATTGCCATCATTTTAGGTTTTTATTTTTTTTGTTGCAGTATTCTATGTGAATTACTTGTTGATGTTCCACACTGATAAACGTGAGCCAAACGACTTTCTCTTGAGAAGATCTGCACATTACATTTATTCAAAACAGCCTATTAAATAAAAAAGCAAACACTAGCAGATAGGAGATGCTGATAAAATATTCAATCTTTCACTCCTCAGACTTGCATAAATAAAATTTCTGTTTCTCAAATCTGTTAACTGTAATTACTGTAAAATTGCATTATGTATTTTTTGTTTAAAACCTTGTTGGTTGACTGATCACAGGCACACCCCCCTCTTATCAATTTGTTCCTGCATTGTATAAATTGGCTTTGTTACAAAATTCTTGTAGACATTAAAATGTCATAACATTTCTTTTGAGTCAGTGGAAAACTTCCTACAAAAATGGAAAAACATTTTCAAAGTAGTACGTCAATTTCTAACAAACTGTTCAGAATTCTTCATCAGGTTATCAACACCCACCCCGCCCTGTCCTGACTTATTCTGGTATTTAAAGTGCTTTGAAGTTCTTGTGTACTTTATTTTGCAGAGAATCCATTCACTGTATAGGAAGTAACTTCAAATCAGAGAATACCAGACAGCTTATTATGCCACCCACATTGGCTCCAAAGTTACCACCCCTGGACTAACAAACATTGAATTGAAAATACATGCTAGAGCTATCTGTGCCTCTATTTGGTTCTAATTACATTTTAAAATGCATTTTTTGCTCTCAGGAATTGATCAGACAGTACATTAGTGTAATCTGACAACGATTTAGAGCAGTTTAAAGCCCACATATGTAATTTTTTGTGCAGGAAGCGGGGAGGGCTAAACCATAAATAAGCTAAAATGAGTGAAGAAATGTTCAGAACCTTCTAAATGATGGTCTCGATAGAGGAATCAAAATCGTGACTAAACTTCAAGTATGTCAGGTAAAAAATGCCACATATTTGACTAACAGAGAGAATCTAAACAAGTGGAATGCATTAGGTAACTATCTGGTGCCATAAAAACCCTATTTCCTGATCTTGGATCCGAAATACTATGAAATAACTAGTATCCAAGATCAAGAATACTTCCTTTCAAAACTGCACACTTAAGATTTACATTGCAAAATGAAGTGTACCCACTTTCACGAGCTATAACCCCTGTAACAAAAAAAATCAGCAGTAAAGTATGATGGATGATCTCTGTAACTACAGTATAATGATTACAGTATCTTTTGTTAAAAACAATAGTTGCAACACCTTTAAAAAGAAAGTATGTCAGTAACATCCACCCCAAGCAGTAAATTCAAAATCAGATCCATCTGTATGATGAAAATGTTGATGACTATCAAATATCATATCACTAGTATGTACAGAACAGCGTAGAAGAATGACGTTTTATAACAATTTGACAAGGAATCATCCTGTTACATGCAAAAATGTGGGATATAGCTATTTCATCCCCAGCGGGGGAAAATTAATAAATGGATGAGCAAACAGACACACACACACACACACACACACACACACACCCTCCGTGGGGGATAATTAGACACTTCACATTATCAGAAGTCCTCGAGTAACACATGGTTTGGATACAGTAATATGCGACAGCTGTACTCACCACATTGAAGTCTAAACTCTTCTCAACCCAATCTGTGGCGGCTTTAAACTCATCCTGCATATCCATGATGTACAGGCTGTCAAGTGCATCCACTATCGTAGCTCCTTGAATGCTACCTGAAAACACAAGAGAGAAGAAATGGCATTTACTAACATGCAGTCTATTAGACAAATTGAAAGCATTTTACTATGGAGGTTCAACAGACTGCCATGACCCAATTCAAACCCCACCCCCCAAAATAGATCATACAAAATATAATAATTGTGTAATCAATGTAAAGCTAGATCACAAGATTGTTAAGGCTGCAGCTCTGTGTTCTAAGCAAGTAAATTCTATCAGGCTAAATTGTGTTGTAACAGCTTGCCTTTTAAAGAACATAAAAAAGTACATGTAAAATAAATACAGGCCAAGAGACTGTACCAGTCAGTACTAAAACAAACACAAGCTTTATCAGTTTAAACCTCTTTTTTCTTCATAACAGACTCTATAATGCTGGTCTAGTCAATTTTGTAATCCAAGCACACAGAACTCAGTATTGCAAGTACCCTGGAGGAGGCTAGCTTCCTGAGCAGAGGGGTGGGGAATCTCTATACACATTCCTCCCGCATTAATTATATATATATAGATATTTTTTTTAAATTTTGCTTAAGTACAGGCACAACCCTTCAGCAACATACATATTATCTATCTAGCCATCTATCTATCTATCAATCTATCATGGTTTGCAGAAGTATTCACCCCCCTGCAAGGTTTTCACATTTTGTTGGCACCTGAGCGTACTCCATGACGCTTTCAAATTAGACTTTACATGTAGAATCTACACAAACTACTCCACATTGATAAAAGTTAAAAAGTGCATATAGAACATAAATAAGTAAGACTTACAGAGAAAAAAAGATTAATCTCAGTTGCATAACTATTCAATCCCTTTGCTACTGCAGCCCTAAATCAGCTCAGATGCAAATGATTTGTCTGAAAGGTCACAAAATTAGTGAAATGGTTTCAGCCTGTGTGTACTCAAAGTGGTTGAACTTGTAGATAATTTCCCTCAGGTATAAAAGACTTTCAAGCTGCAACTCACATAGTGATACAACAACGCAACCATGAAGACCAAGGAGCTTTTGAAACAACTTAGGGATAAAGTGGTAGAGAGGAACAGAGCAGGAGAAGGGTACAAGAAATTTTCAAAGGCGCCGATTATCCCTCTCAGCACAGTGAAGTCCATCATTAAGAAGTGGAAGATGCATCATACCACCCAGACACTACCCAGATCAGGTCGCCCTCCCAAACTGAGCAGCTGGGCAAGCAGGAAACTGGTTCGGGATGTCACTCTGAAGCCAACAATGACCTTGAGAGATCTGCAGTTCTGTGTCTGAGATGGGAGTCAGTGTTCACACATCAACAAGAAGCTGGTCTCTACACTAAGCTGGCCTGCATGGACAGGTGGCAAGAAAGAAACCATTACTCAAAAAGCATCATCTTAAAGCACATATGGAGTTTGCGAAAAAGCATGTAGATGATACTGCAGACATGTAGAAAAAGGTTTTGTGGTTGCAGCATCATGTTATGGGGATGCTTCTCTTCAGCACGGACTGGGAAGCTTGTCAGGATAGAGGGGAGAATGGATGGTGCAAAGTACAGGCGAATCCTTGAGGAAAACCTGTTTGAGTCAGCCAAGACTCTGAAACGGGGGAGGAAATTCACATTTCAGCAGGACAATGACCCAAAGCACAAAGCCAAAGCCACACTGGAGTGGTTGAACAAGAAGAGAATTAACGTTCTTGAGTGGGCCAGTCAAAGTCCTGACTTGAATCCGTGAGAACATTTATGGCGAGACTTGGAGATTGCAGTCCATCGACGATCCCCAACAAACTTAATCAGAACTGGAGCAATTTTCCCCGTGAAGAACAGGCAAAAATTTCACCATCCTACTGTGCAAAGCTAGTAGAGACCTATCCAAAAAGAGACTCATAGCAGTAATTGCTGCAAAAAGGTGCCCCTACCAAGTACCGACTTAAGGGGCTGAATACTTCGGCAACCAGTATATTTCATTTTGTACATTTTCTTTGCAAATTTTGCTGACATTTACCTCCTCCTCATATAACAGTGTTCAGTTTAACCACTTCAGCTTTGAATAAAAAAGTTGTTTGAAAAACTGTGCACCTATTATTCAACTAATTCAACTAAATGTGACATTATTGGTAGGGGGTGAATACTTCTGCAAACCACTGTATCTATATATATATATATATATATATATCTATATATCTATATATCTATATATATATCTATATATCTATATATATATCTATATATATATATATATATATATATATATATATATATATATATATAATATCTATATATTATATCTATATATATATAATTTATATCTATTTCTATATATCTATATCTATAATTTATATATATAAATTATAGAAATAGATATAAATTATATATATATATATATATATATATATATATATATATATATATTAGATATAGATACAGTGGTATATATACACACACACATATCTATCTATCTATACACACATACATATCTATTATATAAGACTGTCAATCACGGTTAACTTATGTGATTAACGCATTCTTTTTTTAATCATTTTATCAATTTGTATTACATGTTAACATATGTAAAAACAGTATGAATGCATTTATCAATTAACCGTTAAACCATTGAACCTGTTGCATCCCCAACAGAAATATCATTACAATAGCACTTTCACCCTTTGCAGGAAATTACATCACGGTGAGCAAGTTTTCAGAAACTCATATCACGCCTATATGTAGACATTATTCTTGAAAATGTTTCTTTGTAATGGCTTATCCCACAAGGTTGAGATTAAATGTTGGGGCTATTTACAAAGATACAGATTAAATATAGAACACAATAAAACATTGCAATCCAAACGCCTAGGGGAGCAGCGTCTGTGAAAATTGGAACAATTTATTAAATACCAGCAACAAAGTCAGTTCTGCCTGCAACTGACGTGTTTTGCAGAATGCTTCAATTCTGCTCGGCAGGCAGTGTCCTGCAGCGCCCGGTACTGTGCTGGGAAATCATGGGGGGCACAACCTTATTGATGTTAAGATTTGTGATGTTTTACTGTATATGAATACTAGTTCACTTTGACCCAGTTAATCCAACATTTTTAATTTGTCAAAATTGAAATATGACAGATTTGAGATATTGATGTTACTTGCAAATACATCATTGCAAAACATGTTTGTATAAGAAAAACAAGGATGCAGTCTTTAAACAAAAGTGGGTTTAGTGTCTAAACACAAGTACCATAATAATATTAATAATCAGGGGTTAATAACAGAAAACTGGTACTGATGTTAAACCTGACATGTTAATTTGAAAATGCACAAAAAAAGACTCAACTTATGTAGGAGTGTTAAAGCTACAACTCTGACTTGTTTCACTTAACTTTGTTAATTTATTGCCATATCTATTCTGCATTCCATCAAGATTAAAATTGATGTGTTATTTTTAATAGGAGTGTGTCATCTCTTTTCTTTTTCTTACCTCTACTACAAAAATTACTTTATTTACAGCAGACATTAAGGCAAAAAAAATCAGTGTAGAAAACAATGTATTGACAGTCATTAAGAGCCGCAGTAATGATGCTGCTATATTTTAGTCCCAGTGGTGTCACTCCTTAGAGCTACCTGCCTAGAGTATTAAACAAGACAGGCGGAAAGTTTATTAATGAAGATGCACCCTCAAAATGAATCAGCTGTGAGGTGGAGAAAGGGGAGATGGTGGGAGAATGAAACATATAGAAGGCTGTGTGGTCCAGTGGTTAAAGAACAGGGCTTATAACCAGGAGGTGCAGCTGATGCATAGTTCACACACCCTAGTCTCGGGGGGGCGGAGCATGGGGATGAAGCAGCAACTGATGCCGACATGAGAATATTCCCGTCAGCTCCAAAAAAAGTATAGCTAGAAGAACATCCTTTACAATGCCTGGTTTCCACAGGCAATATAGCTGAGATGGACACATTACATTTACCCAAGTAACCCTTGGAAGTCAAAGAGATTACTCAATAAATAAAATAAAAAAATCTGGACACATCAGTTTATCAATGGGGGTATTGCAAGTGTGTCCTTGACATTACACTGATCACAGCTGCTGCTTCTCTGTGTTTAATAGATGATTCCTTCTCCCAGCAGAAGTGAGCTTAAGTGTTTTATTGACAGATGACACTTGCTAATAAGGTTTTTTTTTTTTGGGGGGCGACCATAAAAAAATGACGTTAAATAATCCCCCAAGGGACGAAAGGCTTTGAGTTGTTGACAAAATGATGAATTGTTTAGATAAAAAACAACCTTCACACTGAATAGAGAAAAGTCTCACATTACCACGTGAATCTGAATCGCTAAAAAGACTTCTTGACATGGATATCAACAGTTGTTCATTATGATCATATTTCAGATATATTTCTAGATAGTATTAGTATATGCAGAAAAAGAGGAACATTTTCTCTAGTTGTGTGTACTTTTGATTTAAGTGGCATCCCCCATCCCCCCAGCAATCTTTAAAAACAAATATATTGCAAAAACACTGCTACCATCTTTAAAAATGACATGCAAATTCATTCCCAAATGTACACGCACCACCAGGCACATGACTCAAAGTTTCTCTTTGTAGAGACTGTGCACAGAATGTCCCGGTGAGCCTGTGTTGTCGGTTCCATTAATCATTTAAATAAAGAGTAGTCTCAGTTTGCTAATGACAATGAGGATGCCAGGAAGGCATGAAACAGTATGTGTGCTCCTGGGTCACTTCTCTCCTCCCTCCCTCCCCAAGGACAGTGTGCAATAGCCTTTCTGCGATAGCTTTCCATCACTGCAGCTCTGCTCTATTCTGTTCTGTCCTGGGATGTTTGTCTCTCTTTACCTTCAGAGCCTTTCTTCTTCTACAGGAGATGAATGGCAACCAATTCAGGATGCTACTAAATACCATATTTAAATTCTCAGTAGGACACACTAGAACAGAACAATGTTAGAGTAAACTTGCAGTGGTACCCAACTCTAGCCCTCGAGATCCAATCCAGTCCAGGCTTTTACTCCAAGAAGGTTATAATGTCGTTAATTGAAGCTGCTGAGGCAATTAACTAATTTAGGACATGGTTGGAGTAAAGACCAGGAGTGGAATAAATAGAGGGCCAGAGTTAGTACCACTGGTATAAAGGAACATTGTGAACCTTGTGGGGGTGTTACAAGTGTTACATTTTGGAGCACACTTCTGCTGGTGTCCATTTTTAGCAACTGTAAGTTATCTGACTCAATAAATTGGATAAAACACATCCTTTAAAATACTGGATACAGCTTTATCTGAATTGAAGAGTGTGAAGGAACCTTTAAAACACATCCTTTAAAATACTGGATACAGCTTTATCTGAATTGAAGACTGTGAAGGAACCTTTAAAACACATCCTTTAAAATACTGGATACAGCTTTATCTGAATTGAAGAGTGTGAAGGAACCTTTTGCTTGGCTTAGGCTTCTGTTGCTTGGCTTAGGCTTCTGTTTTCCCATTGGAAATCTATGGAATCTAGTAGAACCTGAGGCACTGTAGAGATTAAGCTGTTCGGAATCTTGTTACAGGTACCCAAGAATACAGTGGCTATTGACAAGTGATTGCTTAACATGCTGTCGTTGTCAGAAATCAGAGAAAGTAATTCCACATAATTACCTCTTTTTGAGCAAGATATTTCAGTTTCTTTATTTTTCTTAAATATTTCCCAACATAAAACCAATGTCACCTTACAATAATTGATTTTGAGTTTCAGTGTTTTAAAATAAAATATCAAACAGAACGAAATTTCAATGTACCATTTGTAATTCAGTAATATGAGAGAATTGGTCAGGGGTCTGAATACTTTTGCAAGGCACTGTATATTTAAAAAAAAAAAAAAGGTTCATGTTTGAGGCTACCTCTCTAGATCATTGTAAATCTTAATACAAAGTCACTTACATCGGATACAAATGATCCGATACAAAGAAATTACAGGTGGGCCATATCACATCAATATCTGTGTCCAGTATCAATACAAATACAAGTTATTTCCTAGAACTGGTTTACTTTTTATCCAGTAGGTAAACGGAGTACCCCGGAGGTAGCAAAGTACACAGTGGTATGCAGCACACAGATAAGATGTGCGGCGCTTAAGCATGACAGCACCCTGGTTAATCATTACAGAGAGAATGAGAAGTTTGAAGTGCCGGCAATTATTCAAATCAGCACAATCCAGATTAATGGATAGCGTCTGCTTGACAGATAGCAAAGGAGATTAAATATAGCATTCAGTAGAGAGGTGCTAGAACTTGAGAATAGCCACACTGCATGCAGCATAACCTTCATTTACATTTGGGCATGACAGATTTGAGGTAACCAAGACAATACAGTCTGTATTTTAAATGCCGATGCACACCTCTGGGAATTTATTGGATAAACTGCATATTTTAGGGAGGAATCAGAATAAAGAAATAGGATACAAAATACGATTCTAATAGGATACGAATTCATAATTAAATACAGTTTCCACATTTTTCTATGTTAAAAGACATTCAAACAAAACTTTCCTTAAGGTGGTATAGGTTTAAAATGTAGGCATTGTAAAACATTAAAATTAGGATATTTGTTAATGTAAATGCTTGCTCAGGGCTAGTCCAACTATGTCTAGAAAAAGAGGAGGCAGTCATAAAAATCATAACTACCCTTAAGGTGGGTACTCCTTACGGGCAGAAAACAAGCCAGTGAAGATTTGCTGCCACACAGATTAAGCCAGCACAATGCTGAACAAGGAGCAGTTGGGTGACAGTCAGCGGCCGTGGAGGTCTTTTTACAGTAACTGCTGGAGTTGCACAGCTAGGAGGTGTATAGTATGTAACCTGCACGTGTATAGTATGATTTGAGCTGCCTGGCCAGTAGAAATGGTCCCTGCCCTGTTTGCCTCCCTAACCCGCAGGAGCGACAGAGCCAAAGTGTTGCTCCCTGTGGAATCTGGAGGGATGACCGGCAATATAATACAGCCAGGATGCGAACCTGAGCTACCCAGAGTCATTGTATAACACCCTGCACACCATACAACTGTGCTTCCACCAAGTGAGCCACTCTGGGGCCTGTAGCATAATAAAAGGGATTATCCGAGGAATTGTTAATCATCAGAAAAGAAACACACAAACATTACCCTTCGTAATAACAGTAGTAATAGGAACATGCATTAGTGTTGGATTTTAAAGACGTTGTTCTATATTAGGACTGCATTAAAAAATGAAATGAAACACACACAGGTGTGGTTGCTGAACAGCATTTGGTAAGGTTCCATGAAGAATGACCACAGTAAGCCTCTCCTTACTCACAGTATTGTTGACTGCAAGCAGGGTCAAGGGGGCCTTCTACAGTCATACCCCTTCTGATTGGTAAACCTGCTTCACACTTCAATGCCCTTGTGTTAGAGAATTATTGTGCTATCCTTTTATAGGATACAGCATCAGGAATAAAGCAAATATATCACTTTAAATTACATTTAAATTACATTTCCAAAAAAAGCCAGACACATAAAAAGAACTCTCTCAAAGTCAAAGCTCAGAAAAAAAGCTCTTATAATGGATCAAAACATCTGGAATACCGAAAGTAGAATGTTGTTTTAGAAACAGAAGCAAAACTACAACTAGTACTATTACCTTGATGCTAGTAAGTGGTGGAAGCTATCTGTGGCTATATGATAACATTATATTATAATATATTATTTATATATATATGAATATTGTAGGTTATATTCAATATAAAAACACGTATTGTAAAAGGCATTCAAAATGACTGCTGTGGCGGTTCTAGGTAGAGAGGATTTTATATATATAACTTTTTACACATAACTAATAAAGTTTGTTTCAAAGCTCTTTTCAAAATGTCCACTCTAGGATTATTGCCCATATTGTCAAACAGGTAACGCAGCAATAACGATCCATGATGTGGTATGAACAGAAAAGCCAGAGCACTTTTTTTTTTTTTTAAAAACAGCAGTGATTTAGAGGAAGAATCTCAAACCCCAGTGCAGTAGAGCAAACATTTTGAAAAGAGCTTTGAAACTGACTTTAAAGTTATACATGTAAAAAGTTGTCTGGAATCGAACAATTAGATTGCAGATTAATAGAGTAAATATTAGTTTCTGATCTTGAAGATAGATTTGGATCAGTAACTCAGTTACAGTACATTTACAGCACATTTCGGTTATTGATCATTAGTGCTTATATTGAATCCCTTTCACTCATATTGGGAACTGTTCACTGTTACTCGTTTAAACAGCCTGTTAATGCACCCTATCTCTTGCATCTCATATACAACCTTGTTGAAGCCCTTGTCAATACAGGACAGTCACTCCTATTCTACATGCACTGAAAGCATCTATGTTTTTAAAAATAGCACAACTTTAAGAATTTCATGCCAGATTAAATAAATCATGTTAGGTCTACTCTTCAGCACCAGGAACAAGGATTAAGCTGTTGCTTAATCTAGTTGAAAATAATATTATTATTATTTTTTTTTTTAAAGAGCTACAATACAATATTGAGTTATTTATAGTGTCTTACCTGCATACATTTCCAAGTAGTGCACACAGTGAACTGGGGTCACATGTTCCTTAAATGCCTCTATTTTTCCAATCAACAAAACTCAAGAATCACATGCAGCTGTAAGGGAAATATACCATTTGAAATGCAATCCTTTCAATAAGACAAATACGTTTACATTATGTCTGCTTTTCAGTCAATGAAAGTCTGAGGCATTTGCTTCCCCATCCCAGTGAAAGATAATCTCTTTGAAAGCTAGCTGTTTGCCTACAAAATTTTAAAATGAAAAAAAAATAAAAAAAAATAAATAACCCCCAAGGAACAATGCTAAATAACTTCCGTCTGCAATCCTGTTTGTACAAGGAGTTATTTATAGTGCAACATTGTGGATAAGACACAAAATACTAGTGTCGGAATTCTGCAGCAAGAGACCTATTTTATTTGTCAAGTAGTATTTAAAAACAGCTGCAAGACAGATTCAGATGCAACCTTACAACAGTATTTCCAGTTTTTTTTGCCATTTGAAAGTCTAATGCCGTTTGATGATATTTAAAAAGTTGGCAGGTTTGAAACTTTACTACTTATGCAATATAACCTACATTTTCAAAAACAAAAAAATAATACATTTACCAGGAATATAAAAAGAGAAGCTTCATCAGCCAGCTCAAAAGGCTGTTATTTTTGCATCTCTAGGCTAATACTAGAAAATATGTTTTGAATCCTGACAAGTAAATGTCTCGTGGTGTCAATCGTAAGAAGGATTGACTGCAGTGTACAAAAGATTCGTAGCTGTTCATGAAGAAACATGGACTTATCTGAAGAAAAAATAATAATAATAATGAAAAGTAAAAAACTAAGGCAATACTTCCTGAGCTACAGCACAGGACTTTCATAACCTTCTACTGCTGCAATGTCAATTCAGCTCGAAGCAGTACAGAACAAAGTACAAGCAATTAGGAAATAAAAAGTAATCAACCATCTCAAAGCAACAATTTGAAGTAAAAGGCACCTTCTGCTACACTGAAAGCCAATTTTAAATCATACCAATCATTATGAAATATACTGAAAGAAAGAAATGCTGGTGTCAGTATAAATCACATTACCTTTCTCTGCTAAATTAAAGTGGTTCATCAACTTTGGTCTATAAATCCCAGGCCTGACTTCCAGCCCAGAAGTACACAGTGTCAGGAAGAAACTAAACTAAGACGGCAATAACTCGCATTACTCAGAAAACCTCCAGTGTGTGAATTAATGTTTTATAAATGGTTTGTTCTCCTATGACCTTTAACTAGTACAGTATTACATTTTTTTCACATAGCCTCACATCTAGGAATGCTCCCCTGGAGGTTGTACCTGGTTTATTGGCAATCACCACACACAGAAAACAATACTCTCAGGTGGCGAAACTTTGTACAGTAGCTTTATAATATTAGTGGAAATATTCAGATTTTCTTTTTCATCAATACTTTGGTGACAACATTCAGCCTTAGTGACACCAATCATTGTGACAGTACTTAACTGTTTAACACCTCAGTTACACTATAACCTAGCGTTGCATATAAGGTTTTGAGTAATTTACTTTCCGATGTAGACACTATGAGTAAAATGTATTTTGGATGAAGTCAATAAATACTGTACATAATATAATACTAACTCATGGGGTATGCATGAACTGCAGTCTTACATTTGAACTGTAACATTACTTTGAACAACAACTTCATTTACAATCATTCTACATGTAGACACTAGGCTTTTTTGCATCCATTTAGTCCTGCCTTACTACTCTCGATGTAGTCAGCTATTCCATTCACAGAGTCTCCTCCCACTAGTACAAGGCTGTTACAGGTTTTTTTTGTTTGTTGTAAATCTTCCTTTTCTCAGTCTCTTGTGCGCTCCCTTTCCAAGGTCGACAGACACGCACCCTAAAAATTAAAACAACAACAACTGTACAGATACAGCACTAATGCAAATAAAGAAACAATAACAGTGCATTCCTCATTGATCACCTTTCTATAGGAATATAAAGCATTCCAACCATCTCCAAACACAAAATATTATATAGATTTACCTGCCAAAAATTCAGGTCGACAGATTGGTAGGTTCGGTTGAGGGGGACTAAGATGGTGCCAATAAGTCCTAAAGGATCACGAATCCAGTTACAAATATGCATTGCAAGCAAGTAGATTCAACTGTACTATTTATTTTAATTTTTTTTTTATTGAAAACCCAGGATTTATTGGTTAATGCGTTTCTGGCAATTCCCAGACAGGCTACAATCAGCTGTCCCTGCATTTGTATGATCTATCTCGAGCTACCGCATGCAGTATATTCACAAATGACCTTTCCACATTAAATTTAAATAAGATGCACAATTCATATTTTTTCAATGTGTAAAACACCCTGTAAGCAGCTTATCTGAAGCGCTGCTATAGCCATTTTATTTTGTATTATTATTTATTTATTTTTATTTTTTTTATAAGAGCAAAACCACAAATGGAATTTCATTTGTATAAATCTGCCCCAAGGTCATTACAAATCCATAATTCTATGTTGCTGCCTGGTGAAATCAAGAAGAGGGAAATAACTAAGTTTGGAGTCAGGTCTCAGCTACTGTATCTAAACTACCAATGACACACCATTTTACATACCAGAGCATATCCAGAAGGCAGCCCCTAAGATATTGTGTAGAAGGGTCATTCCGCATCACATGGACTAGCCTAAATATTTGGATCTTCCCCCATCTCAGATTATTTTGATATAGCATATGGAAGAATGTGGAAGTTATTTACAAAATAAATCAAAAAATATTTTCTCAATATACCGGTATTTAAACTATGGGGGGGGGGTGCCCATTACAGACAAAAATGAGCTACGAAAAGGTGCCATGTTTGAGAGGTCAGATCTTCCAAAATATCTTGATATAGTACACAGATAACTGCTCTTCCAGTTTAATAAATGTGTCAACATATTACCTATTAGTGACAATGGATGTTAATGTCATGGAGCCAAATGTAGAAAAAAGTCTTACGACAAAAGTAAAATGTAGGCCTATCCCTTTAAATAAAGCACACTTTCTGCACACTCACTAATGGTATTTTGTGAATGTACATGCACTTAGGCAGCAAATAACTGATTAAAAGAGAAAACAGTGGGGAATTAAACTATGTACAGTATTGTATAGAAAACTGGATACAGTTTGGCAAAATTGTATGTAACCATCTCCTATCCCCTTTGCAGCTTCCATTTGACTATGTTCAATTCCCCTAGTGGTCACTGGGTAGCCTCCATCAGTTATGTTCGATTTTGCATGGTTTCCCTTTTACACTGTGTAACCATGACAATCCGTCATCAAAAACCACCAAATTTAGCATGAAGACAGTCAAGCCCTTTGAACAGCAGACAGACTTGTCTCCGCCTACCGACATGACTTGATTGACATGCAATCACCTTTGAAAATGATGACTGAATCAGTCTCTTCAGCACTGACTGGCTCTGTCAGTCTGAGTCAGAAGACTACATAGGGACCGAGTGAGATAAGAAGCATCTAGTTGTCGCAGAGGGATTATTTTCAGCCAAGCAACCATCGTCTATTTTGGATTTTAGCGAGAATTAAAAACATCTAATAAATGCAAGTAATTTATTTTATGTTATTATTTATTCAAATTCTACATGTTATTTTCTATAAAGTTATTGAAAATAGTTACTATTTGTTTCATACCATGTTTTTTTATCATTACATTAGTGGAATGCTGAAAACTGACAAAGTTTAGTATATTATAATAATAATAATAATAATAATAATAATAATAATAATAATAATAATAATAATAAGGATGAGACACTGTTTTATATTTATCATTCCAAATCTCTATTATGAACAGAGATATATTATTACATATCGTAATAATAATAAAATGTAGGGAGTGGGGGGGGGGGGGGGGGTGATGTGACATTATATATGCAAATGTGTGTTTATTCATCATCTTATTTATTATGCAGTACGTGCATTTATGTATTTAATTTATCAGTATTATAACCATGGCAAGGCATGATTGTGCATTGACATTGTGACATGGACATATGCAACCAATCATGATAAAAGTGTGATGTACAAACTTCTGGGAGTTATACAATGTTTGTATTGTCATAAAACTTCAAGAAGTTGCCTTAGCAACTGTTCACCATGTGGTGAATTTAGTAATTGTTGCGTGTTAAAGCACTACAGTAGGTTCAATAATTTATGTTAAATTGATACAAAAAAAAATGTACCTAAGGTAACCTTATTTTTATATAAATATACAGTACTGTGCAAAAGTTTTAGGCAGGTGTGAAAAAATGCTGTAAAGTAAGAATGCTTTCAAAAATAGACATGTTAATAGTTTATATTTATCAATTAACAAAATGCAAAGTGAGTGAACAGAAGAAAAATCTACATCAAATCAATATTTGGTGTGACCACCCTTTGCCTTCAAAACAGCATCAATTCTTCTAGGTACACTTGCACACAGTTTTTGAAGGAACTCGGCAGGTAGGTTGGCCCAAACATCTTGGAGAACTAACCACAGTTCTTCTGTGGATTTAGGCAGCCTCAGTTGCTTCTCTCTCTTCATGTAATCCCAGACAGACTCGATGATGTTGAGATCAGGGCTCTGTGGGGGCCACACCATCACTTCCAGGACTCCCTTTCGCTGTATGTTTGGGGTCGTTGTCATGCTGCAGAATAAATTTGGGGCCAATCAGATGCCTCCCTGATGGTATTGCATGATGGATAAGTATCTGCCTGTACTTCTCAGCATTGAGGAGACCATTAATTCTGAACAAATCCCCAACTCCATTTGCAGAAATGCAGCCCCAAACTTGCAAGGAACCTCCACCATGCTTCACTGTTGCCTGCAGACACTCATTCGTGTACCGCTCTCCAGCCATTCGGCGAACAAACTGCCTTCTGCTACAGCCAAATATTTCAAATTTTGACTAGTCAGTCCAGAGCACCTGCTGCCATTTTTCTGCACCCCAGTTCCTGTGTTTTCATGCATAGTTGAGTCGCTTGGCCTTGTTTCCACGTCGGAGGTATGGCTTTTTGGCCGCAAGTCTTCCACGAAGGCCACTTCTGACCAGACTTCTCCGGACAGTAGATGGGTGTACCAGGGTCCCACTGTTTTCTGCCAATTCTGAGCTGATGGCACTGCTGGACATCTTCCGATTGCGAAGGGAAGTAAGCATGATGTGTCTTTCATCTGCTGCAGTAAGTTTCCTTGGCCGACCACTGCGTCTACGGTCCTCAACGTTGCCCGTTTCTTTGTGCTTCTTCAAAAGAGCTTGGACAGCACATCTGGAAACCCCCGTCTGCCTTGAAATTTCTGCCTGGGAGAGACCTTGCTGATGCAGTATAACTACCTTGTGTCTTGTTGCTGTGCTCAGTCTTGCCATGGTGTATGACTTTTGACAGTAAACTGTCTTCAGCAACCTCATCTTGTTAGCTGAGTTTGGCTGTTCCTCACCCAGTTTCATTCCTCCTACACAGCTGTTTCTGTTTCAGTTAATGATTGTGTTTCAACCTACATATTGAATTGATGATCATTAGCACCTGTTTGGTATAATTGTTTATTCATACACCTGACTATATGCCTACAAAATCCCTGACTTTGTGCAAGTGTACCTAGAAGAATTGATGCTGTTTTGAAGGCAAAGGGTGGTCACACCAAATATGGATTTGATTTAGATTTTTCTTCTGTTCACTCACCTTGCATTTTGTTAATTGATAAATATAATCTATTAACATGTCTATTTTTGAAAGCATTCTTACTTTACAGCATTTTTTCACACCTGCCTAAAACTTTTGCACAGTACTATATATCATAAAAATACCTCCAAAAGCTAGGGGGGGAAAAACCAGCTGATAGGAAATAGCATTACGGCATCAGATGGGCCCAGAAAAAGCACAGTATTTTTAAAAATTCAGGAAAATTATATATATATATATATATATATATATATATATATATATAAAAATGGAAAAAAACACCATTTTCTATTTACATTATATTCTACTGATGTAAATTGCCTAAAATGTGTTATTGATAGTTCATAGAACATCACCGCAAAACCAAGACTGAAACATTAACATTTAGCCTAGCTACTGAGTCAACTCTTTAAAATGAACATTGTAACTCGATTCGCTATTGAAACAATCTTTAAAAATGGTCCCTATGGCAATACAGATAGGTCTTTCTACAACAGTTTACGTAAGACTTTTTAAAAAAAATAATAATATAATAAATGTGCCAACATTGTGAGCACTCAGGTTCCTACTAAATCTTCTCTTAACCAATTATAGGTTATCCAACCAGAAATCAATCTCAGAAATCAATCTCATCCATAACAATGAAAGCATTTAACCTTAACCAGTTGGCAGCATATTTACCTTGGGTTTGATACTCATTGCTGGCATAATAATAATAATAATAATAATAATAATAAAGAATGTCCACCCATTTTAGGCCTGTAACTTGAAAAATAATGGGAGTTGATAACTAATATTTGGATATTGTTTTCCTATGGATACATAGCATGGGTGGCAAAACTTCCTGACCCTACGAGCCTCATACCAAAATGTTCATATGGCCGAGAGCCGCAAGACACAAACTGTAAAACATGAAATGTTTGTGAGCAAGACATTTTAAATACTAGCATCGTTTAAACATTGTTTTTTAAATTTTCTTGAACAGAACAGAATCTTGCACTCTCTGTGCAGTACAGTAGTTGTTACCTCTTGATGGCAGAAAAATACACAAGGGAGAACATTGCAGAGCCTTACAGTTTCTGTGTCATTTGTATTGTACTGCAGTGTATTAAACTTTAAAATGTAACACTATGGTGTTTTCCCATTATTTCTGTTTATACTGCATGTATTATGCACTTTAAATTAAATATATTCCCCTATTATGAAGCAAAATACGGTAACTGCCCTGATTTCACCAAAAACACCACATACAAATACGCATTTCAGTAAGGATTATTTTTGACAAGCTCTTCCCTTGAAGATCTGGATGCTCGGTTTTAAAAAGAGAAGCATTTTTTTTTTGTATGACTCCTGCGTGTATTAAATTATGCTTTTGAGAGCTTTGTGGAATGCACAAATGCACTGCATTTATTTTTAAAGGGATTACAGTGCGTGCTCAGGACAAGACGTAAGATATGTAAATATAATATTAATTTTAGACCTGCAATAGAACATTTAAAACATGCATTCTCTAGTCTAGCGCCAACACTCGCATTTTATAAAAAGAGGCTGAATAAGGACATTTGGCATGAGCGATAAAACTTGCTTGAGTCATTACATCAGCTTCTTTAAAAGGAGCATCTGCTGACTGCTGAGGCATGCTTTTAAACAGGCTAGCTCGTTCCTCCTCAAGTCTGATCCAGGAGGATATTCCAATGAAAATTTGTTGCGATTTGTTTCATAATGGCGTTTGAGGTTGCTCGCCTTGTACAGACTACTGAGTGTGAGCGATTTGTTGTAGATGAGACACAGAGGCTTACCAGTTTTCAGCGAAAGCAAACTCTTCCTCCCATTCTGGCTTAAGCCTCACACTTTAGTTTATTACCCGTGGAGGGTTTGCTCAGTACCATTGTCGCCACGAAACGAATGAGCACTTAATTCAAAATTATGAAATTCCCTTTCAATTGCACATCCGGCTTTCACTTGAGGTGATCGAAACACGCATGTGCCAGCAGGCAGTGTAGAAGGTCATCAAGTGACCCAATATCCTTGCAGTGAACATGTGAACATGTGTAACAAGTGTTTTTTTGATAACTCGTGTAGTACTATTGAGAGTGTAGTGTTGCGCACTTCTAATGGTTGTTGTTTTATATAGGGAGAGAACGTCTGGAGTGATCTGCATGTGCTGGTATTCATTTTATTTTCTGTTAAACAGGTATGTTTCCGACTAGTTATTTTGTGGTCTAAAAAAAAAAAAGTAAAACTGTGTGTCTTTGCCTGTGTGTGTGCATGTAGAGGAAAGATAGAAAAAAAACAATTAGAATCAGAGTAATAAGGATGTGCATTGTAAACTTTTAATTTGTAGGAACAAAAGACAAAAGAAACCTGTAATACCACTATACGATCTAAAAAAACGAAGAAATTGTTTATTGTTTTTTTGTTTTTATTTAATTTACTATGAATTGGTACATGTCTGATTACTACAAGAAAAAAAATGTAATTAGCCAGTCACCCTGTTGTTAATGCTGAGGGCACAATAAACAGAGACTGAATCAACACTTGTTAGCACTCGTGTGGTTTATGAAGCAGCGCAGAGAAAGATATCGTAGCAGCAGGATCGTGTCTGCTACACATGCAGGCTCAAAGAAACTGAAGGGAGAGAAGAAAGAATAATAACCACAAACAAATAGAGAATACAAAATTATAACATTTTTTCTTTTCATTTTTGTTTATTATTCTTTCTTCAGTTCATTCGAGCTGCAGTGTGTGTCACCCAGCATTTCACCAGGAGCCACAGCTTGGCCACCTTTGGTACACAGGGTCTACTCATTTGACAGATGGTTAGGATAACTCAATTTACAGGGGCTATAACACAAACACACATACAACTTCCATTGTTTTTTATTTATGCCTACAGGTCTACAAGCTACTTATTACATTTGAATTTAATTTGCATAAATACAATGCAATAAATAAATGTATCCCATACAGAATCCCAAAATGACAGAAGAATTAGGACTAGAAAGCCTGTTTGAAGAGATACGTTTTGAAGAAGCCTGACGGGAATTACATTTATAACAAATGTGGATGATTATAACCTCTTTCCGGTAGAAGTACTTTAAACCACAACAGCTTGTGCTCTCATGTAAAGAAGTTAATTTACGGTTTGTTTCAGTTCCCCACCCTGCCGTTTACTCTATGTAGGTCCCCATCCACAGGACTGGATCCTTGTCTGGACATGGGGTGTGGTGGTTACCTTGGGTAAGAACAAACGCTTTTGTACAGCTAGAACTTCCCAAGTCTTCTAGTAACACACCAGGCCAACAAAAGTGTAGTCAATGATTCTGTCAATAACTTTCAACCCCAGCTAACCCATCATCTTGGCAAAATAACTAAAATAAAATCTTTAGATAGAGTAACTTAGTGAAAACAGGGATTCCAAGCAGAATCATAAGCAAAGACGTGCAGCTTAGGAGTAATAAATAAAGTTCCTCATTGTTTGGTTTACCGTGGCATGCAAAAGTAGTTTACTGTACGTGTTTTGCCCATACTGTCACCTAATTGGTACTTGCTGCTTTCTCCGTCTCATTTATTTTACTTCAAAAGGGTATATTACTTATGGATCCCTGTCACAAAGATGGCCGGAGTGGGTGGCATCAGACCAGAAGCAGGAAATAAACAGACAGAGAGGTGTGGTTTGGTGAAGCTGAGCGAATCCCGTTCTCCACTCACCGAACACCCAACCACGAGTGAAAGAAAATGTGTCTATATATACTGTTGTGCTGGGATTCAATTACTAATTAATTATTCACTTGAATCCCAGCACGTGAATTAATTCTGTGCAACCCCGTGCTTACATATTACATTTAACCAGCACGTGAAGTGATTTGTGCCCTCCTCGTGCCTAAATACAAATCTACACTTTTTAAATACACGTGAAACACAGACCCGTTTATATCCCGTGTACCAATGACTATACACCAACATTTACACACGCACGCACCATACAACACATAATATGCACACAGGGGCGGGCACATTGCCACAATCCCACATAAAAACAAAAACAGCTTCGTACGCAGGTGTGTGTGTATAATGTATAATTATATATATATATATATATAGACACACACACACACACACACATTAAAATGTCTGAAAGTGTTATTTTAATTCTGCCTCATAAAAGTTACAATAATCAAAGTGTATCATCTTTCATAGCTCTAATAAATGTAATAGTGATTAATATACTAAGTTTATTTTTATTTAGTATGAACTGATTACTGTATTTTGATAATGGTTTTGAAGGAAACTGTCAGATGCAGAATGTAAGTTTAATTTTTTTATTTTTAATTTGGAAGCTTCCTTGAGTGATGACACGTACGTCAACTGTAGACAAAATCTAACACATGTCTTGGTATTCAAATAAAGGGAATGGTTTTGCTATACGAATTCTGGCCCTGTGCCAAAAATAAATTTGATAAAAGATTGATGATTTTTGCAAATACACCATTTGGGTTTATTTTGTTTGGAAACAACAACAAGGTAGTTGAAGATGGAAAACGTTAGGTTAATTATCATAACCCTGGTTCCCTGAAATAGAAATGTAACCATAACCGAATAGGGTATTCACTTATTTGTTCAACTTTGTTCTTTTCACAGTTTTAAACTGCCTTTATTTTGCGTCGTTTTGTTTTTGTTTTGATTCCGACAATACAGACTCTGATTGATTACGCTTTCCTGTTAAGCTGCAATCCATTTTTTGGATTTATTTATTTGAAGAAGAAGTGCCTAAAAACCAACACATACTTACACGCATCATTATCATCATCATCATCATCATCAATCTAGGTAAAGTACCTTGCTCAAGGGTACAGCAGCAGTGTCCCCCCACCTGGGTTTGAACCCACGACCCTCAGATCAAGAGTCCATAACCCTAACCACTACTCTACACTGCTGCATCATTGAATGCATAAAGTTCCATGTAGCTTTTGAATTGGTCTTACAAGGTCATAATGACTCATCAACATCTTCCAATCCTGGTGTGTTTCTTGGGCTGCTAGATGTTTCAAAGCTTAATCAGGCAATGGAAACATGCTTGAGGAAGGCCACAGTTTAAAAGGCACCTCTAAGACAGTTCAAAATGAACTTCTAGGCTGCTGTTAGAGGTTTGCAGGGAAAATATTGTGAAAGAACTGAAACAGACTGATTATGTCACTATAAGTTGATGAAACCAGTGACATTGCAAATATTTCCCAAAGTGTACTAGTTTTTAGGTACATTGTTCCCAAATCTGGACAAGTTGTTGAGTTATTTTTTGGGTTTAAGGAGTTGCAACGTGGAAAGCAATTTCCACTGCCACATTCATAGAAGAAAGTGAAAAGGCTAAAATAATTTCACAGAGCTACGGTGGAGCTAGTGTAATGCGTGGCGAGACTGGTGGGGTCCAGAAGTTTGTAAGGGAAAAACATCCAAATGCACATTATGTCCATTGCTATGCCCATCAACTAAATCTAATAATGGGACAAGCAGCGAATCAAGTTTCAGAGGCTTTCATTTTCTTCCAGACCCTCTCTGGTTTTTCAACTTTTTTCTCTCGTTCTCCAAAGAAAACTGCTGTTTTGGATGATGTTGTAAAGAAAAGACTACCAACTGCTCCTCAAACAAGGTGGAATTTTCATAGTCAAGGAGTGAGGACAGTGTTTGAACAGGGGAGACTTTGACAGTGTCACAATTAGAGAAGCTAATGGTTTTTGCCATAGCCTCATGGACAGAGAGTTTCTGTGCTTCCTGTACTTGTTCCAAAAGATAATGATGAAGGTGGACATTTTGTATGTGAAACTCCAGGCAAGGAATATTACATCTGTTGATGCAAATGAAGCGGTAACTTAATTTGTTCAAAGCATTCAGGACATCCGAGCATCTGTTATAACACTGGAATCCAGCCTCCATGAGAACCTGCCACCAATGCTAAAAAGACGAAGGGGCCCAAATACCACAGAAGATTATGACACAGCTGCCTTGCAAATTTATGACATCATCATCATCATCATCATCTCTCACGCAAAGGAATGGTTTGCCTTCAGAAAGCACCTTGTCTCTGCAAGTGCACGTGACCGTTTTGATGAATATCAGGTAGGGTCGACGAGGGTCAGACCATTTGTATTGGTTTGGTAATTTAAACTATGTGTTGCCCTTAAAAGCATCACTTGGTTAAGTAAAAAGTATTTTGCAGACATTTCTTTTGCCATTTGTAATGGTTGCCATTTGTATAGTTTTTTTTTAGCCTCGTGTTTGTCATACGGTGCTTTCACACAGAGGAGTTATGATGGTTCAGAACCACCACTGAAGCCGCTTATAGGTCTGTGTGAATTGCCTATACCGCCACAGAACCGTCATATTTTATGCCGTCTCTGAACCACCTTGCGAGAGTTGGTTCAGAGACGGCACTGAACCGTCATAACTGCCTGTGTGAAAGGCCATACCGCCACTGAAGCACTATACTGGGTGTGGTTTCAAAGTCAACATGCCACGTCACTATAGCGTAGGTAGGTAAGGGGTGTGCATGCAGTGCTTAATTTGTGCCGGGGCTTGCCGTGGCACAGCCCCTGAAACTCTGGGCGTGCAGAGTCATAGCGCCGGTACCTCTAGTTGAAAATCTCATAAATGCTTTCTTTTTAAAATCTCAATACAGTTGCATTAAGTCTGCAAATTTTTGTGTGCGCGCTAAAGAGAGACAGTCCGCTGCCACGTTTGTTGTAACCTACTTTAAATTATTTTACGATTTCAGCTTGAGTACCTTGAAGTAAGATGACACTGGCTGCAACTCTATTGTTGTTTTTTATACACAAATAAGCTTACTTGATTTGAAAAACATAATGAACGATACAAGCAACTTCTTACACTACTTGCTTTCATTAAATGAGTAGCACACAACAAAATATGAAAGCTCAACATTAAATTTCAACAAACGGCAACTTAATTAATATATATATATATATATATATATATATATATTGTAGCCTACTTCAATAGGAATATTAGCCTGCTATATTATATTAAACCAAAACAATGAAATTAATAACAACAATCTGTTTCTCTTGCCTTTTTCAATGAATATAATTTTATTAATAGAGAATAAAAACATACTAAGTTAACAACTACCTAGCCTAAGTTTAATGAATCGTTTTTGTAATCTACCAGCGACTTCTGTTACATACACATCACTGATAATAGTGCAGACCATGGATCAAACCAATGTTCGTGTTGGGGTGCGTTATTTCAATGTCGTCCTTCTGGAGTGCCTCTGAATGCCTTTTAATTTTTTTTTTTTTTTTTTTTTTAAACCATTTAAATGCAAAACCATAACAAAACATGTGTACAGGCTTTTTTTTTATTTTTTGATTATTTGTCCTGCAGTTGCCTTTAATTAATTTCTCTGCATGTACTACTACTTTGTATATGATGTAGAATAAGTGAATGTAAACAACTAACACAAGTACGTACAATACTCTTTCAAATAAACGTGTTATGATTTTGAATGTGCGCTTCTTAGGGTCCGGCACCTCTTTCTTTACAAATTAAGCACTGCGTGCATGTGTTAGGTCTTGTCAGTGTTTCAGATTGCACGAGAAGTCTGTTGTTGCCATGAGAACAATCTGTTGATTGACAGGTTTGAAAGTTGTACTCGCGCGATCTCTTTGGCTGTGCGAAAGGGTTGACGGTATTACACCGGCATAGATTGCCCAATTTCATGCTGTGTGAAAGGGTATTTTACACACTCGTTAAAACGTTTTCAGATGCCACTACAGCATGTGTAGGTTATTAACCACTACTGCTCAACCACATTGCTGGTAATAGTGCAAACCATGGGTCAAACCAATGTTCGTGTTGGGGTGCGTTTTTTCAATGTCGTCCTTCTGGAGTGCCTCTGCCTCATTTTAAAGCACTAGTTCCAGACCCACTTATCTGGCCTCAATTCTCTACAGGAACCTCACTATGAAATACTGCACTGATTTTGAAATTAAAACATCAAATCACTGCTGACAAACACTGGAAAAAGCATTCAGCATTTATAATTACTTTAGTAAACATTACACCAGCCATCCCACAATAATATGGCAGCTGCCACATGCCCCTTTTATTAAAAAGAATGATGCCAGTAAATCGTGAACAAAATAAATTAATACAAAATATTGTACATGAAAAATAATTGGATCTTTACTGTATACTTGTTGCAGGACAGCATCTATTGTCCTGCAATTGTATCCAAAATATAGTCAAGCATGAAATGACAAGGTATAGCATTACACAGGAAGATGACGGAGTCTCTCTTTATGCAAACTTTGAGAGCCAACAATCAAATCATATCTTAAACTTTTTTTTTTTTTTTTTTAAACTGCACAGCTGACAGTAACACTTCTGTTTCAAAAAAGCAAATGTCAGAGTTGTGTGCAAGGTGCCAGCAAAGCAACCTATTGCAGTATTCCTCTCTCCAGCAAACAAATCTAATTACAAGAAAACGGATTTACTCAAACTAAATTATATCAGTTAGGGAAGTTAAGTTACTCATTCAGTATTGGCAAGATCTGTGTTCTTACTTTGCATTGTGTATTCTAGCAGTGTTGAGTGTTTGTCTTCGAGTCATGATGAGAATGGATGACCTTTGAAATGCCAACAGCAGTGCTTGCGGATAAGGCTTTTGTCCAGGTGGGGTGGGGGAGGGGGGTGTTGACAAGCAAGCTTCCGAACCAGAATAATACATATTTATTATAAATACACCCACCCCTGTGGACATTCAGTGTGGAAAACACATTTGTCTGAATTCTCTCAAATGTTTTGCTTACTATATTATGATCTTTAACCCAGAGCTTTTTGTGCCACAGGAACAATGCATTTAATAATGGGTACAGGACAGTGTAATGCACACAAGGTGGCAACTGCCGAAGTGCCCAAGCCGCTTGCCTCTCAAATTAAAAAAGGTTTCCTGTAAGCCAGTCCATCAGCACCAGCACATCTGATCTACAACCCATTCATAAACTTGCTCTGCGTCAGCTGGCCCGTTCTCGGTCTAACCTCGTCCTGCGAGAAAATGACTCATTATCATAATGTATTATTGTTGCCATTCTTTTTACTGTTCACCTCCCAGCACTAAGCCATGAGAAAGACGTACTGTATCACTGGTTAATGAAGGGCAAACAATGTGTGCAATACACATTCTGACTCCTTTCATGTCTTCAATGTATATACATTTCTAATTTATATAGACATTTCAATGACTGTTGCTGTTTTGTAATTTGGTGTTACCCAAACAGCATATGTAATTTGGTGTTACCCAAACAGCATACCATTTTTTCTTCTTAAAATTGAGTGTCCAGCAATGAACCATAACAAAACTAAATCCTTTGCAACTTTAAATTTCCAGAACTGTGAAACTATATAAAGTCTCTCAAATGTAAACATCTAACATGATGTACATCCAGCTGTTCACCACTGAGATGCAGAGCACTCTCCACTGCGTGACGAAGTTTCTATTTCAAGTTTTTTTTTCCTCCAAAGTCGCGTTGCTTGTACAGGTTTTGTAACAGCGGTTAGCAAACTACAGTTGCACAGACACTGCAGCTCAAACAACTCATTTGACCACTCGTTGTCCAACTCCAGCCATGGGTAAATCTGCAAGCATTTTGCATGAAAATCTATCTAACTTTCTCTTAACTGACATGGTAAAAGTGACCTATATTTTATTTTTGTAACAATTAGTGTGTGAATCACTCAGAAAACATTGATGTGTGTTTGTTTGAATTAATATCATCAGCATAATAGGCTCTCTGTGTTTATTTTTTGTTGTTTTATGAACAAGTATGAAAATCACCTTGGTGCCTTTGAGTTGGATTTTTGTTTTGTTTTTTTGCCCCCTAGAACTGCCTTGGTGCCCCTGAATCTTCATGCCCAACAAAGGCAACATTGCCTTGCCCTCGATGACCTTAACTTCATGCCATGTAACTGTGCTTTGGCCCAAACTCCAAAATCCTCAGAATAAGCACGGAATATCAATCATACCAGTCAGAAGCTGCATCCGCTCTTCCAATTGTTGTGAAACGAAGTAAGGTCATTCCATTAGCTACTCAGTGCCATTCAGGTAACTTACTGTATATGGCATTAACAATTGACAATAGAAGTTGATATTTTGGTAATTTGAGAACAAATACATAAAAGAAATACGTGCCTCTCCCCTCTATCTTTATCTATCCATATGTCTGTTTAGACTTCTGATGTACAGAAACACAGATGTAGCCTATGCGGTTATAAACAGAGGCCTTCTACTGCCCTTTCCTCAAAGAACCACATTTTTGCTCAGTTACAGTTCTATCAGTAGTCACTACTTTTGTTTTGCTCTACTAGGTTTCAAAAGCATATATTTTAATTCTCAGCGGTTAGATCTAGACAATGTTACAGAAACTTAAGATTACAGTTATTAATTTACCAATTGCCTTTTTTCCTGTATCTTCTCACTATCTTTAACATGCAGCCATGCGCAATGCAGAGTTTGGAGGACCAAAGAATAAGCTACTCACCAAATAAATTGCTTGAATGTCCTTGTTTTGAGACAGGCTTCAGCTCATTCAATCCCCAAGCATACCGTTGGTAATTATCCCAGGCAAATTTCATCATCTGATGAAAAAAAACAAAAACAAACACACACACAATTATTGATACATTTACAGCATAAATGGACAATGATATGCTTCTTGCTTGTTGAAATTATTGTGCAAGACAATAAAAATCAGCCGATCCAAGATCAGATGGACGGAGTTCATTAAAATCAACCAGTACAGGTTAAAAGTCCCTTAATACAGAATTAAGGCCATCAGTTTAAAAAGGAGATTACCTTGACTTGCATCCACAGTAGGCACAATGTAATGTATAGATTTAACCGTTACATGTAAACAGAAACTGCCATCTAACCCAATTCAAATATTAAATATAAAAAGATTAAAATAAAATTATTAATATTAAAAAGAACAGGGACACACACATGTACAGGTGCCTATATTACATCATCACCAAAGACATGCATCCCCCTAAACACAACCTAAACTCGGACTCTTGCCTCCAGTTCGGTAGTTTCCATTTCCATTGCTTGGATTTAAAAATGCACAGTACATAACACAGAACTGATGAGTAACACAATTACATGCCGCTCTAGGGACAAGGTCAGTACCTCATATAGTTATCCTATTACTATGCACCAAGGATCATTTAGAGCACTGAAGTTAAAGCAACTACTCTGTGAATCATGCTACTGTAAAAGTAATTTAGGAGCTCAATACAGACTTCTGAAAAGGTATGGAGCCAGTCTCTTCTGAAATTAGATTAGCCGATAGCAGACTACTAGATTGCTCCCAAACAAGTAATAGGACTACAAAAAAAAAAAAAAAAAATTGTAAAAAGCCGACATTCTGTAGCCTACCAAAGTAGTTGCTCTGAATAAATGCTGAATGTCTATGACTGATAAGGGCTGTTCTTATGACAAAATCTACCAGAATCTCTGGCTTTTCATCGTATCAGATGAACGTTTCCTAGAATAGACATGTATCCGTTACACAATAGGTTAACCTATTACGTCCGACTCAACTGAACACTTCTACCAAAGCTGCGTCTTCCACCTGCGACGTCAACACACCTGTCTCTGCCCCCACAGGAGACAAAACTGCATGCAGGACGGCGCTGGGCAGCATAGCGTATGGAGCCGACGCGCCTCGTCTGACTGGAATGGTGGAGGATGAAAGGCCTCCAATTCCACTGACTGATTGACATGGAAGGTCGATAGACATTTGGGCACAAAGGCTGGTTTCGTGCAGAGCATGACCTTAGTCCTAGATGTAAAAAAAAAAAAAAAAAGCTTTTGCCACTGGAAATGCCTGCATCTCACTCATGCGTCTAGCAGAGGTGATGGCAAGTAAAAACGCTGCTTTCAGAGACAGGTATTTAAGCTCTGTAGAATGCAGAAGTTCAAAGGGTGGTTTCGTGAGTGCACGCAGCACCACATTTAACTGCCACTGAGGAACTTTGTTCTTCAAAAGGAGACCAAAGCCTCCATGCCCCTTTCAGAAACTGGCCAGCCAGAAAATGAGCCCCTGGGGACACCGAATCAATTTTAACATGGCAAGCCAAGATGGCTGCCAAGTAAACTTTCAGAGTGAAAGGGCACTGAACCTCATCTAGAGGTACTGCAAAAACTGCAGAATGACTGGCATGGGACAAGTTGTGGGATCAACCTGACGTACCAAACATCAACTTTGGAACACGCCCCACTTGAATCCCATACTAACAGCGCGTTGAAGCAGCTCTCACATTCTGAAGAGTCGATATGACTCTCTCCGACAAACCTAACTGGCTGAACCGGAGCCATTCAGGGGCCAGACCCAGAGCTGTAGGCTCGATGGGTTGGGGTGCCACAACGCCCCCTGCACCTGGCTGAGCAGATCACGGCGCGTGCCAAGGCTGGTGGCGTAACAGCAGCAACAGCATGGAGAACCACATTCTCCTGAGCCAGTATGGGGCCACTAAAAGCACCCAGGCTCGTTCCTGCCTGATTTTTTCCAGGCACATTGGAAGCAAAGCTACCGGTGGAAAGACAAAGGAGAGCCACATGTGTGCAAGGGCATCGACTCCCAGCGGATCTGAGCGAATTCCAGGTCAAAGATGTCGACCTCTGCTCTCCCAAACTTGTCCCAAATCAGGCTCATCACCTTGGGGTGGAGCCTCCACTGAGCCGCACGGAACTCCCCTTGATAGGAGAACTGCAGCGTGGTTTTCTGCTCCTGGCAGATGTATTGCTCTCGGGGAGAGCAGGTGCTCGTGAGCCCACAACAGGAGTTTGTGGGCTACCCGAGGAGACGAGGCGAATGTAGGCCGTCCCGGTGGTTGATGTAAGCCACCACAGTTGTGTTGTCCGTCCTGACCAACACACGTCTCCCCTGCACCTCCTTGAAGAAACTCTGCAAGGCCAGAAAAACCGTCTGCAGCTCCAGGACATTTATGTGTAACCCCACCCAAGGGGGTTGCCACACACCTTGCGCTCCTCGTCCATTCCAAACGGCGCCCCAGTCTGACCCGGATGCGTCCGTGGTGATAACCTCTCACCTGGTGATACTGCCTAACGCCACACCTAGACACAGGTGAGCTGGCTTTTTCCACCACAAAAGGGCCTCCATACAGTTTCGGGACACCGTCAGGTGGAGATGTGGTTGCAAGAGGGGATGATTCACCATGTGATTGAACTGGGATGCTGCTGCCATCAGGCCCAGAAGCCTCTGGAAAGCGACTACCTCCCGTGACATGCCAGGCTGAAACAGACTCAGGCACGTGTGGAGCTTCTGGATTCTGTCCATTCGCAGTGTGGCGATCATGTTGCTTGAGTTCAAGCAGGTTCCCAGGTAGATGGTAGTCTGGGATGGTACCAGATGGCTTTTTGACAAGTTCACCATCAGGTCGAGCCTGTTGAGGTGAGCAGTCACCAGCTCCGTGTGTGCTACTGCCTGCACTGGAGACTCGGCACATATGAGCCAGTCGTACAGGTAGTTGAGCACTATGATGCCTTGCAGCCTCAGAGGGGCCAGGATAGCCTCCATACACTTCGAAAAGGTGCAAGGGGCTAGAGAAAGTCAGAACTGCAGAACATTGAAATTGTAAGCGATTGTGATTCACGGACAAGCTCTGTATAACCGTCAACTGGTAAGCGACCAGGATACTTGTGTAGTTACCCAGTCGGGAAGAAGAGGAGGAGGTCGATGCCGAATCCCGCAAGAGGCTTCTGCCTCTGTGCTGCCATTTTTCGACTGGAGCATGATCTGCCGGCAGTGAAGGAGACATACCCCTCTGAGAGGAGGTCGAGGGAGCAGGTTTTGCAAAATGCTTGTGCCTGTGCTCGACCGAACGCCTGGTGAGCACTGTACAGGCCTCCCAAAAGGAGTGATCCTGGAAAGCCTGCTGAGCATGCTCAGCACCAAGACACCACACACATTGAGCATGCTTATCCACTGAAGGGATCGACTTCTTGTAAGTTGTGAAAGAATGGAACCCAGGCATTGTTGCAGCAAGACTGTACCACCGCACGGGCGGTAACATGGTACGATGCATGGTATTGAAACACGGTACGATGTATGGTGCGATACGTATAGTATGCATGGTATGGTGGTGCACGATGCAGTATGGTGCACGGTACGGTACACTGGGGTGCAACACGGTGCAGGATCACCATACAGTATGCACAGTATGTTACGGTGCACGAGGGCACTGTAGGGTACACTATGATAAACAGTGTGGTATGGTGCATGGAGGCACAGTATGGTGCGGTACGGTACGGTGCACAGTGCAGTAAAGATTTTAAATGTCTCACAGTTGCAGTGGTATCTTGAATATGATTAATTTACTAACAATGCTGAATGACTGGGTGGAGCACTAGGTTCTCTATTTTACCGCAAAAAAATATTTCCTAAGTGGTGTATGCCAATACAATATTCAATGTAGTGTTGCCCTTGGCAGTCTTTTAGCACAAACCTATTTTGGAGGGTAAAATGAAGAGAAAATGTCATACCCAGTCATTCCACATTGGTAGTAAGTGGATCAGAGAGAGAGAGAGAGAGAGAGAGAGAGAGAGAGAGAGAGAGAGAGAGAGAGAGAATTAAAAATACCAGTTAAATTATAAAAACATATCCTTTAAAAACAGACTGATAATTGCTGCTTAACAGAAACAAAAACAAAATTATCAAAAGGAAGTTTCCATAATTAGAAACTAAATGCAATACGCTAAGTGAAGATAACATTATTTTAATCTACAAATATTTAAACAAGAGTCTTAGAATGCAGTGTGCAGAACAGCCAATTTCCATATGACATGCAGAAAATGGATTTAAGGGATAGAGAGACCTTAAACTAGTTTAACCATTTGATGCAATGTTGGAGTATTTTTGTTTTGTTTTAAGTATAAAATGGTTTTGTGGGTACGAGATGGATTAAAACCTTATTTAACATAATGCCACAACCTACCATAGTACATAGAGCCACGTTTTTGCAAGAAAGTGAATTCCTATTCAACCAGTGGCTACATAGCTCTCATGATTTACAGTCCCAGTTCACAGTGCCATGTCTACAGAATTTGATTGACAGATTACTTAACCCAGTGGTTTTCAACCTTTAAAAGACAGAATCTGATTAACAGATTGGAGGATTATTATTATTATTATTATTATTATTTATTTCTTATCAGACGCCCTTATCCAGGGCGACTTACAATTGTTACAAGATATCACATTATACAGATATCACATTATTTTACATACAATTACCCATTTAACAGTTGGGTTTGAACTGGAGCAATCTAGGTAAAGTACCTTGCTCAAGGGTACAACAGCAGTGTCCCCCACTGGGGATTGAACCCACAACCCTCCGGTCAACAGTCCAGAGCCCTAACCACTACTCCACACTGCTGCCCTAGGATACGGGGACGACACTTTTTTAAATAGATGCCTACTTTTGTACTGTTCCTGCCTGAAATAAACACAAGGAAAAATGTATAACTAACTACTGTGTGACATTCTCTGCTTTACATTTAATTCAGTGGGGCAAAGTAAGGCATTCACAACCTATTCTGGAATATTACAGTTTTATATATGATACAGCATTGCATACTTGTGTTAGATTTAGCTGGGAAAGGTTCAGCATGTGATTGTAACTGAAATGAAAGTAGTTTTTGTATTTATTGAAGTTCAGTATGTTAGTAATGTACTTTAGCTTAATGTGATGTACTTTAGATATTGTATTAATGTATCTCAATGTATAGGATTGATTAACCTATTAAGTTTAACCTGTTGTCAGACCAATAATAACAATCATAATAATAATAATAATAATAATAATAATAATAATAATAATACATAAAATCTAGAAAAAACACCTGTTTTATTAGAAGGGCCTTGGCAGAACAGAACTGAGAAGGGCTGCTGGATTAAAAAAAAAAAAAAAAGAGAAACACTTTGGTTTTATTATAGAAACAAAGGCAATGCGGTCAGTAAGTGTTGGGGGCCGCACTGAGACCACCAAAAAAAAAAAAAATGTGTTCGAGAACCACAAAGGCTGAACGGGCAGCGTTAGTATGATTCAGTAACGTGGCAATTCTGAACACAAGAACAACATCCCCTTTCAGGAACGTCACCAGTTGAGTAAAGTTTGATTCTTCAGGATGATTCCGGATTGGTGGTGCGTCTTTGGGAAAACACAGATGTTGTCTTTCAATGTTGATACTTTCATTTTGTATAAAATAAAGCATACAAATGACTGAACATATGTAATTGATTTTCTAACTCATCACAACTTTGAAGAAAAAAAAAATACAACCTTTCCACAAACATGGTAGAGTACAGTATGGACACCAGTATTTTGCAAAATTGAGCTAGGCTGGATTTTGTCATCTTTCACATGATTTCACAAACATGATACCCCTCGCGTGCATTTACAGTAATAACACTCCATTCTGGATAACTCCTTTAATGGCATTCACAATTCAACCTGTTACAGTTTCAGAACCCATAAAAACACTCTGCTAAAAAAAGACAGATCAGACAGGAAAATCATATATATAGCCAAATAAACTGAACTTTTACACATAACATCCGCTCCAAGATGCTGGTTTCTGGTGTTTAAGGTTGCTTTTCCAGGTGTATAGTGAATGCGATACCAAATAAAAATGAAATCACTGAAAAGGTGCACACACCAATATATCAGTGGTTCATTGTGTCTATATACAGCACCTACAGATCAGTCTAGCTTTAGCACAACATACTACTTGCTGTATAAAAAGACAGGTATCATACTACAGTACTTAGTTTCCAGTATTTGAATTAATGTGCAGGTCAAAAATCTAATACACAGGGTGCAAACACTTTTTCAACATCAAAATTCCATACCTTCTCCAGACTTCCATTTGTTTTCCCCAGACTTGTGTTTTAGTTAGTTTCTACTAGTTTTTTTTATAGTTATCCACATAGGCGGGCAGCCGCAGAGCATTATATCTTTTTGATCCACAGCAGAAGTTACTCCTGGTTTTCGTATTTGTCAGAATGTGTTTGTACATATCCAGCAAGAGACAATGCAGGTATGCAAAAGAGAAGGAAGATACAATCTAAGAAATGTCCAATATTTGAGAACTACATTGCATTATTAACAAAAATAAATTTAAAAAGTTGTATACTGCAAGTATACTTGTGCCAAAATAGGATACTATAATGGTACCAATAGTATACTAAAACCAGACCATTTTGGCACAAGTATACTTACAGTATACTACTTTTTTGTAAGGGATGATATTGGATTCTGATCCAAACTTCTTTATACACTGTTAAATGTTGAACACTGTGGGAGGTGCAAAATAACAAAAATGAAATAACAAATGTGCACGCATTATATATTAAAATGTGCAAGTGTCGTATATTAAACATACAAGTCAAATACTAAATACAGCACACCCTCGCTATAACAACCCTGTTTGGGTCCAAAAACTTTTGTTCGCTATAGTAAAAGGACAATCCAAAACGAACAATATAAGCTGCTGGAGTAAGATAAGGAAGTCACCTTGGATAAAGGCATTAGCTAAATTATTAATATTAGTACTGTTTTTATTCTTTGATTTTCTTATTATTACAGTATTTGTCACTAATAATAAAACAACAACAACGAGATTGTGAATAAAAGTCGAATTACATGTACAGTACCTATTTGTGGCGTGCTGCACACAGTATTCTATTTGTGGTGTGCTGCACCCAGTATTCTGGCTATATCCTGCACTCGGTACTGTAAGTTACAAGCAAGCACCACACATTTAAAATAAAATGACCAGTACATTTTATAAATCACATTAAAGAAATGAATGTGATTAATAAAACATATACGTTTATACACACACACACCATAGTGGCTACAGAAAGCTTTTTTTTTTTTTTTTCTTTTTTTTTTAATTAAATCCGAGTCAGTGATAATAACTATCGTATTCGATTTTTTTTTCCTGGGTTGGGAAATAACGTTAACGACTTAATAAAGGTAACAACAAGATAACAAAATGTGAATCTTGGTGAGCAGAGTACAGTAGCTTGTAATTCTAGTCTGTAACTAAGGCTGGGACCAAATCAAAACTTTGACAACCCGCTAATCGCACTTAACAAAACTGTATTTAATAGCATTTTCTTTTTTTTTTTGTAAGTATCTTATTTCTTCTACTCATAAAAAGAAAACGCTATTAAAGTTTTGTTAAGTGTGATTAGCGGGTTGTCAAAGTTTTGATAAATGTATATATTTTGGCTGTCGTAGTGTCCATTTTACCCTTCGTTTCACTGGGGCAGACAGAGTCATGTGACATATACCAGTGCGCTGACTGGATAGGATTGCTTGTCAGAGTTGTCAGTACATTGTCAGGGGTGTTACACGGGGCAATCCTCGCGGGATTTGGTCGCAAGCAATATAGTTGCTAATAGTAAATTGCCTGGACAGTCACCGCTAGAGCTGCTGACCCGCTTTCTAAATCAATTATTATTAATAATAAAAAAATAAAACGCAGAATTATTTTCATTCTCCCATGATACTAGTAAAATTCCAGACTTTCAAGACATGGTTTTTCAAGCATTTTCAAGCTCTGGAAATCAGTTTGGCATTTTTCCATATTTTTTCCAGACTAGCATACGAACCCTGATACAGCAGTTGATGTGTAAGCACTTTTTTTGTTTTTGTTTTACTGCACTGCGAATTCTGACCTAGTTCCTTACTCTGAAGTCAACAAAGTGAATAACAAATTAACTTTGGGGGAAAAAAATGATTTGTGAGAAAAACGGTACAACCAATTTGTAGGTCACATATGAACAACATTAAATTGACATTTTTATAGAGAAGTAAAAAGTGTTACTTGATATTCACCTCAGTATTTAAATTTGTCTGACAAAACATTTGAGAACTAAAAACAGGAATAAGATGTATTTCTTTGACATTGCACGATGAATACCAAATTAATCTTTTTACAAGGATGAGAATGACATGATAAAATCACCAAGCAAGAACGGAAGAGTGAACTGAAGATAAAAAGCTAGGAAAAAAAAAAAAAGTATTCGCCTACACAATCTTACTCAGCAATTACTCTGCTCTAACATTCATTAGGTCACATTCAACCAACATCACTTTCAATGAGTATGTCTCCCTGAATATTGAAATTACCTTCAAGAACCCATTAAGGTGGAGAAACAGCACACAAAGGGCAAGAACAGAAAATAAGCATGGTGCAGGAAATTAATTTTTTTAGGGACTGGCAGATCCATTAGGACAGACAGATTAATTTGTCTGTCTCATCTTAGCAACAGGTAATAGGGCAGATTCTGACAGTGATAGCAGTATCCTAGATCTACAGAAATTAAGGCATTATGTGGAGAATTGTTCAGGTTAAAACACATCAGTGAAGTTGTCTTTGGCCCTGGCACTCCCAAGGGTTTTGGAGGCGAAACCAACAGGGACTGTTTCTCCACTTATCGCTAAAGCGGAGCTTACTGTCCACCTGAGCTCACTAGGCACCTGGACACCTGCAGGGATGGCCTTTGTTCTCCAGAGAACGTTTAGTTCTTATCAGCTGTGGCAGGAATTGCTGTGGTGAGGGAACATACAGTAGATAGACATTCTAAAACTGGGGAGAAACAAATCGGGCACTCCAAATTACTATTAATTAAAAAACACACCCACACCAAAAGTCAAGTAAACCAACAGTGTACACTGAAGGACCTCATGTTCTGTTTTCACCTAGAAGGAAGACCAACCACAACCCACATAAAATGACAAGCCAAGATCAATTTTATAGAACTAAAAATAAACACACACACTTGACTGCTTGTCTGCAATTCCAGAGGTTCGATAATAAAAAGGGCTTCTAAATTCCTTTCACAGTCACAGTAGAATATCAGTTAGTTTGGCAGAGGTCAGGCTAGCTTTTCTGTTCATGCGTTCCTGAAACGCACATGCCCAAAATTTTGCATCCCATCCATCAAATATACAAAGGCTAATAAACTCCAGGGACGCGCATTTTGGTACATTTTTATGAACGTTTAAACTCTATGGCATGTAGTTTAAATAATCTGTGTACAGATATACATATAAACACACACACACTTTTTTCTTTGTTATACTAACAGTAGACCGTTCACATGACAACGAGACGGGATTCTAAGCAGTTTATTGCCTTCATCTATGCGTGTTTTAATATTTTTTTGCATTCCAAAAACAGCATCGCCATATCTTTTAAGCGAAGACTCCTGAAAAACTGTACATCCATGCATATGTTTTTGGGGTTTTTTTTTGCCCAGCCACTCTTTCACACACAGTACATCCTGCCGTCTCGATAAACAAGCCACGGATACTTCATCTCCCATTCAAAATTATAAGAACATATTTTTCATTTGCGTTTTTCTGCATTACTACTGCTTCGGTCACTGTAGTACTCATACATTCAGAAGTCGATGGCTGAGATGCAGATGATCCATCTTCATGAGATTCTCCTGAAGATGCTGACTGCTTACCAAAAAAACTTCTGATTGACAACTGACTTGCTGTCAGTGTACACTCTGCACTAGGTATTCATTTTTATGCTTAAAAAAACCTGTAAGGACATCCCTGTTAAACTAGTGCGGAAAATAACAAAAGCACAACGTTAATTAGGCAACTGCAAAAAATCAAGAGTTAAAAGTAGGATCGGGGATGAACAATTCACGTCATAAGATACAAATTAAAAAGGGACCAGAATTGGACTCAGGCTAGATATGAAGGTAAAAGCAAAGATTGTTTTGCAATAAACAGTTTTTTCTGAGTTTAATTATGAAACAGAAATCAGCTAAATTTGTCACCTGATTAAAAATAAAACCTGAAAACTTCAAGCCCTACTTGTTGTGTGGGTGTGTGTGTGTGTGTGTGTGCGCGCATTTACTTTTTTCCAAAATACTTGTTTTATTTCTTAGCAATATGGACCTCTGTTAATATGGGGCATAACACGGGCATGGTGGGATACTATCGTATTAATTTCCAATGTTCATTGCACTGCTAGGAACTGTAACCGAACTATTGTGTGTACGCATTACACCCGACAAAACATGAAACAGTACTTCAGTGTGGACACTAAAGTTTGAAATAGATTCATCAAAACGTTTGAGTACGGTTCTCGAGATCGGTTATGTAGTGTGGACAGAGCCTAAAAGTAAATATGCTTAATATTGCTGGCAATGCCAAATATGAGGCTCATTGCTGCAACCTACAGGACTGGAGTTTACCTTGATCAATGTTGTTACATTGCAGTTTTTTTTTTTTTTTAAACAACCAAGTATTTTATGGTCATTTCTGCAGTGTAATAAGATTACCAAAAATATGCATGTCTGCGTCCCTTTCCATTCTGTGTGTCCAGTGAACGCAAGACAAAATATTTTTCCGTCCAATGGATTTATTTTGCGTCTAGGACGCAAAATTTTGCATTAAATGCGACCTCTGATATAGTACACTGAAAAAACAGATTTTCCCATGAATCCGCTAGATATGAATGAATCCGCCTGTAAGATAAGGGCATTTGGGTGCTTTGGTAGCAGAACAGTGGCACAGTGTAAAGTATATGCCGACTGCAGAAGCCAGCCTGCTAACTCAACAGACAACACAATCCATTCTAATCCAAGTGCCATTTATGCAACCCCATTATATCCAGTGGATGGGAGCGAGGTATTATTCAGATTAGAACAGAGCCAACTGAGTGAGTGAGTGAGTGAGTAAGTAAAGTTAAACCGTTAGCAGTGGATGGGTCACACACTCTCCTCACGAGAAACCATTGAAGAGCACAAGAGGAGGAGCAGGCAGCTGCAACTGCGTACAGACAGATTAATGGGAAGAGTCAAAGGGGATCCTCTCTATTAGAATAAAAGGCAATTACTGTATACTTGTAGATGCCCCTGACAAGTTGCATATTCAAATCAAAGCCACATGTGAAAATGTGCAGTATTTAAAGCTTGGTACAATGTCATGTGTGCAGTTTTAACTTCCTCTCAGTTTATGTGTGAAAAATATATACAAAAAGATATGCTGTACATTAATAAACCACCCTGGCCATTTTTAAAATGTGTAAGGACAGTGGAAGACTTTTCATTAACAACCTCCTACTGTTTCTACTGATATTTTTGTTCATGAAAAGATCCACTAAAATTTGTTGAGAAGAAAAAAATAAAAAATATATAAATCATCATCATCATGAAAATACCTCAATTATAGGCATGGGATTTTAGTTTTTACTGTCTGCCATATTAAAAACATGTATTCAAGGGGCTCCCGAGTGGCGCATCCAGTAAAGGCGCTCCTCGCAGGATGTGCCCTATATCCTGGAGATCGCAGGTTCGAATCCAGCCTCTGTCACAGCTGACCGTGACCGAGAGTTCCTAGGGGGCGGCGCACAATTGGCTGAGCGCTGCCCGGGTAGGGAGGGCTTAGGTCGGCAGGGGAATCCACGGCTCACCACGCATCAGAGACCCCTGTGGCCGATAGGGCGCCTGTGGCTCTGCAGCGGAGCCGCCAGATCTGTGTTGTCCTCCAGCACTATAGGTCTGGTGGCATTGCTGTGGATCTGCAGTGCGAAAAATGACGGCTTGGAAGGAGCACGTTTCGGAGGACGCGTGTTCCAGCCTCCGTTTCCCGAGTCGGCGGGGGGGTTGCGAGCGGTGAGCCGGGGATACAGATAATAATTGGGCATGCTAAATTGGGGTGAAAACCGGGGTAAAAATAATTGGCGACGACTAAATTTTTATAAAAAACAAAAACAAAAAAAAAAAAAACATGTATTCAGGAAAGCAGATCTATTTTCAGAACACAAAGGGATATTAGACGCTTTCTAGAAAATTGTGTAAATGTGGATCTTTAGAAATGTACAGCAGTCTATCATGATCAGTTTGAGATCATGCATTATTGGACTAATGAACTTAAAGGGTCTACTTCATGGCTCTGGAAACATCCCAGACACAGCCACAGACGGCTTTCCAATAGCAGCACAATGACAACCTTTTGAAGTTGAGCTTTTTCAGTTTAAGCAGCTCACTTCATTTGAAGGAAAATGGGTAAAAACTCAAAGAAAGATAAACTGCAGATCACTTAAGTAGTACAGGACAGAAAAGTCCATTTCAAAATGACGAAATACTTATTCTGGGATAGTCTTTCTGTAAAGAAAAAAGGTTGTCTTCAATATTGTTACGCTTAAAAACCAAGGTTTCTCGTGAATGCACATTCCATTAAACTGATGAAATGCATTTTGTAGCTATCACATGAACAATCAACAGCACCACACACACACACACACACACACACACACACACACACACACAACGTGGCTGCATGTTTTGAGGATCATAATTTAACGTGAAATGATCAGGATTTGAGTTTGAACAGAGAAAACTATCTTTACTATTAGTTTATCAGCAGTCCACTGCGTACTAGCCATTTATAAAATTAAAGAAAATACTGTAAACCAGATGACTGGTCCCAGATATACTGACATTACAAAACTGTAGTTTCAGATAATTATGCAACAGAAATATTTGTATTTTAAAATGGACATTCTGTCAATTTGTTATCTGTGATAAAATTGAAACCTGTAAATTGTATTCAATATCTTTAAATATTGTATTGAGTGATCATTATAATATATTATTATTATTCATTTCTTAGCAGACACCCTTATCCAGGGTGACTTACAATTGTTACAAGATATCACATTATACATTATACAGTTATCACATTATTTTTACATACAATTGCCCATTTATACAGTTGGGTTTTTACTGGAGCAATCTAGGTAAAGTACCTTGCTCAAGGGTACAACAGCAGTGTCCCCCACTGGGGATTGAACCCACAACCCTCCGGTCAAGAGTCCAGTGCCCTAACCACTACTCCACACTGCTGGATATACAATGCAGCTTAAACCATAATATTCACAGGTAAGGATGTAAGAAGATCCCCAATCAAAAAGGCAATAAAAAGTTGCCTACACTAGTTTAAAAGTTGCAGTCAGTTGAAAGAAAAAAAGAAAAAAAAAAAAATAGGTGCTTATATTTTGCCATTCAAAACATCTGCACTGCCTTGGTTTCAAAGTAGAAATGAAAAACAGAAACATGATAAGTAAGGCTGGGGTGATGTATCCATACATCGTAAACAAAATGGACACTAATATACAGGTATTGAATCGATTAAGAATCCAAGGAGGGCGTGATCGTGATAAAATACTTTTACAAAAAGCGAAATGGATACAAATGCTTTAAACTGATTGTCCAGGAGGTTTAATGAGGCTGTCATTGGTTCCCTTTTTGTAATAGTGTTGGTTTTATTGTAAACAATAATGTAATATTTCCTCTTTGACCAAAGCACCCGAAGTGAATGTTGTGAACAGAGATCCCATGTGAACGGAGATCCCACTGGAGCTGAGCAAGCCCTTTGATCAGGTATTGAGCACACTAACATACAGGAATTTTTTTTTTTTTTTTTTTTTTTTTGTAAATAAGTTATGTTGTTATTGCCGAAGATGAAACACCTGTTCCTTCGATTTACTCAATGGGTTATTTTCGTGCTTTTTCTACCACCAATCTAGACGAAAATAAGGTAAAACCTTTTGGAGGAGGCTGTGTGGTCCAGTGGTTAAAGAAAAAGGCTTGTAACCAGGAGGTTGCCGGTTCAAATCAGCCACTGACTCATTGTGTGACCCTGAGCAAGTCACTTACCCTCCTTGTGCTCCGTCTTTCGGGTGAGATGTAATTGTAAGTGACTCTGCAGCTGATGCGTAGTTCACACACCCTAGTCTCTGTAAGTCGCCTTGGATAAATAAACAAATAATTGAGTAGTTATGCAGTCATTTAATTGATGGAATAGTTTTCAGTAATTTAATAGCTATTCAGTATATTATCAGTAGCTCTAAATGTATTAATTCAGTTAGTTGTTTTTTTTTTTTCTTTTTATTTTTTTTAAGGACACCAGTGCATTGGCTTATTTGGAAAACGATACATCAATGTTAAAAAGGAGGCATGGTCTCAGCCTTAATGATAAACAAAAGTGCTGACACATCTGGCTACTCAGAAAAGATCTTTAAGGCGCTAAAGAGTCATTGTTTAAACCAGTCACGTCTCAAAGAAGCAAATCTGAAAAAAGAACAACAAATGAGATACATCAGTTCAACAGTCTCTCTGCCATGGTGTGATACTGCTACCAGGCACCTTCACATTGACGGACAATCATTTATTAATTAAATCACTGTTATTTGGCACATTCAAGATCTTGTGAAGCTCTATAATACACATAATTGAATTGAATTGTAGATTCTTATAACAATCCCCCACCCCCCCAAAAAAGGTTTGCTATTTTTTAGATTTATTACTTGCGAGAGGGGAGTTATTGGATTAAAAATCCATTTATCTTTTAAAGATCAAACCCAAACTGTGTTAGGTCTGTAAAGCAAGACAAACAAAACCAACCTTCCGCCTGGTTTCAAAAGATGAAAAATAAAATGTCAAACTAAATTATTAACTCAGATCATATTGCACTTCACAGGTGCCTCTTTCCACTTCCATTTCATGCCTCAGCAAACATTGAAAGAGCAGCACTACTGAAAAATAATATCTATAAAAATGAGGACAAAATAGCTTTTCCATGCTCTGAGGATCTTCAAAACTAATCATTTGAGTGACCGGAAATCAACAAAACCAACAGAATGACAAATATTAAACAAGCATTTAGTACGAGTGCTTCAACATTGGAGAGTCGCACATTATTCAGATGCACAAAGACAGGGAGACAGCCTACTGTAATACTATTACTGGTTCAGACAAGCACACACTGAAGTACTGTCCAGGTTAGACATTTCATGTACAATAAAGATGCTACTAAAAAATACATTTCACAGAATCCCGCTAAACTAACCTAAAAGTCCACATTTTGAATTTTGCAGAAAGTAAGCTATAAAATAACAAAAATATCCCTCATTTTATGTAAAAATATTAGTTTATTAGACGGACCAAAAAGACAGTCTTTATACAATTTACATAGTGGCTCAATTCAAATAAATGTGATCATGTCCACATAATTTATATACATTTTTCACACTGGCTGCCCACTCTTCCATAGATGCTACATTATTCTAATTCTAATTCATTTACTGTGCCGTTTCAGATCACTGCTCGGATTCTGCAATATGTCAAGAAAAAGCCTCTATCATTATTCTTAATGTAGAGTTGAGATGCTTGTATATGTTAGCAAACAGATGATTGCAAATCAACTACTGTGCAAAGATCTCAGAGTTAGTGAACCCCTTTTTTCCCCACAGGCGTCCTATTGAGTAATCTGTGACTAAACAGTTACATGTGGAGTAGTGTGGAGTAGTGGTTAGGGCTCTGGACTCTTGACCGGAGGGTCGTGGGTTCAATCCCAGGGGGGACACTGCTGCTGTACCCTTGAGCAAGGTACTTTACCTAGATTGCTCCAGTAAAAACCCAACTGTATAAATGGGTAATTGTATGTAAAAAATGTAAGTCGCCCTGGATACGGGTGTCTGCTAAGAAATAAATAATAATAATAATAATAATAATAATAATAATAATAATAATAATAATAATATTCATGCATAAAACCAAGGGGCTAAGCAAAATTACAGGAAAAACAAAACATTTCAACATTAAATCAAATTAAAAAAAACACATGTATAGAGTATTGCTGAATGTGAAAAACAAAGAAGTCAATCACATAATGATTAGGGTTACATGTGTTAAGCATCAACTACTTCTTGGCCATTTCGGCGGTAGGTCTATAACAGCATGATAAAAAATATATACATACAGTGTATGTGATTTTATACACCACCGCAATCGGAATAAAGGAAATTATTATGTAATACAGTTCACGTGCAGTCACGGTTTTGGTAAGTAGCATTTTCAAAACCATATAATTATGTAAAGTATTAAAATATGGTAAAATATAGCAAATCCACAAAACCAACGAAATACATATTGTAAGTTTGACTGCTTATTTTTAGTGTTCTGTGTAGCATGGGCCATCGTTTAACCTTGAAAAAAATTAAATACAATACCTGAAGCAGATATATGCGTTTATCATATCAAACAACAACGTCTGTTGTAAAAAATAAAGCAAAAATTATTTTGAAAACTGTCCAATATTTACTTGGGGGCTAAGAACGAAATGTCATGAAAAAAAATATCATTTTTGATATTTGAAATTGTCAAAATAAAAAAAGGCAGCTGGAAGGTAAGAATTTACCAGTCAGGACAATGGCATTTAAATACGACTATTAAACTGTTGGTAATGTGGTTTCTTCTAATGCAGCGGTTTTCAAACTGGGGTATGTGAGAAATTCTGAAATGGCAGACAACACATTTCTAGTAAATTACTAGCAAAGGACGATCAAGACAAAATACCGTCAGAGTTTAAAAGACGTCAAAAATGTCTTGCGACTGAAGCTCTCTCCAATTTCCCTGTCGTCATCAGTGATTTGTGTGGCAACAAGCAGGGACATCCATCACACTGATACTAGCTAAGCGTTTTATTATTATTTTTTAATTAGCATCAGTACTGTACGTTTAGACACCAAGAATTTAAAAATGCCAATAATATGTTTTTGTAATGAGGTAGGCTGTAGAGATGTGTGGATAGTGAACTTTTCTTTGCCGCCTTTTCTGTAATTTTGTTATCAATAAAAATACATTGATTGCCATTTGCTATCACGGAATAGTCCTATGTCATTTCTGAGTGATTGAGGCTAGCACAGAGGATTTGTTGATTTTAATTAATTAGTAATTACAATAAAATGATGATGTTTCCAACAACTAGAAACCTGTTTGAGGGACTATTTTTACCCAAAAGTAAATATATTTTTTTCCATTATAATACTGTCACTTTTATAATTGTATCCATCACACATTCCAAGGCTTGTGTGTTTTGTTGTATCATGTTATTGTACAGACCTTTTTTCATTTTATTATGACTAAATGTCAGATGGGGGTACGCGGTGGACTACATTTTTTGGAAAGGGGTACGCAGTTTAAAAAGATTGAAAACCCCTGTTCTAATGTGATTTGGTACAATGGATATCCTCTACTCAATGATACACCAGCATCAGTGTGACACATTAACCAATATTTTCCCCAAAAGTGACAGTGAGTATTGTAGAAACACCTTGGTTGTATCTACAGCTTTACAGTTTTATTTTTTGTTCTTCAGAAACAAAAAGGTCAGTAAACTCTGTTGGCATATTTAAAACAAACAAAAATTAGAAAATGGTAGTTGGTTCTGAAATAAACATATTGACCCCCTCACTGAAGACAATGTCCCCCTAAAATTTTGAGAGGGGGCCACATTGACCCTCAGTCTAAGTCCTGGAGCAAACACTGCTATATTCTGCAATTTTGAATACTGTTTTAATTCTGGAAACTTTTTTTTAATCTTTTCCAAATTGAATTAACTTTTACGTTGTACACAGTTCTGAGTAACATTTTGATTTCATTTTGCTGTTGGGTCGTTAACGGGGAATTTTTACATACTTTTAAATCCGGTAAGTATTTTAGCAGTATGTTCCTACATTCCCGCTAGCCGCTCGCCACAAGCGAAACTTCTTCCCCAGGTTTGCCATGGTGGCGAAGGCTCTGAAAAATGTACTTGAGTAAGACTACCAGCACATTCAACATCTGCTGGTAGATGAATCAATAAAATATGCATGCCACAAACGGTGTGTTTGGCAGGAGATTAGAGGCTCTAATTAGAAACAGTCAGCAGACAGCGCTGCTTGTAAAAAAAAAAAAAAACAAACAAAAAAAAAAAAAACACATGGCATCCAAATGGAAAAGAAAAATTAAAAAAAAAAAAGGCTGTACAGACAAATTACTAGAATCTTATTCCGAAAGATGTAGCCCAAGGAATACCAGTAACCCATGTAAAAAAAAAAAAACTAAAAATCTGACTGATACTAGTCACAATCAGGTGAATCAGTACCATACCTTTACACAGACGCAGGTAAACATACCTTTTCACAGACACAGCCAGAAACACGCAGCTTCAAAAGATCACAGCTAAGTTTTCTTTTTTTTTTCTCGTTGTTTGCTATCGCTCCAAAATGTGCTGAAATATATTTTGGAAATAGTAACAGAGTGGATTAGAAAGAGGAACAAACACATTTATTATTTTAAAAAGAAGGATTCGTCTCACTATGATTTATTGAGTTTTAATGTCAGAATCGGTGCAATATTACTGTCAGCAGTCCCAGGTGAAAGAATACGGTAAGCAGACAAACAAAAAAAAGTTTTTTTTAAACACAGTAGTGGCTGTACAGTCCTACTAATATTATTAATCACATTAGTACAATCTTGTGTAACTAGAGCTGCGGTTGGGCAGGGAGGCATTAATATTAACATACACTAATAGCATGGTCTACTGGCACAGTTTTGCTTTACAGTTCTGTGGTGGAAAGAAAACCGCGTCACAGTCAAAATAATGTAAAGGACTATGCAGCACATGAATATCTCTGCAAACCTATTCAGAATTTAGAAAATATGTAATGACGTTATTTCACGTACAACTAAGTTTGGCATTTATTAAATGGGAATCAGAGTTATAGTACAATTGAAATATAATATGTATGTGTATTGTAAATGGTAGGGTCTGGCATTTAAATATCTATGTGTTTTCAAATAAAATGCTTTGCTGAAACAGTATGTTTATAACTTGTTTATAGTATTGTTAAGTGGCTTAAGTTTTTCCAGTGTGGCTAAAAAATGTTAAGTTACTTTAGCCACAGTGGCTAACTAACTGAGTCTTAGAGGGAACGTAGTGTACTGCATTAGAGTCCAAGTGTCGTCTTTTTTGGCAAGTGACATTTTCAGAATCATATAGTTCTGAATTACGATACCTCTGTTGAAAATATAATACTGTACCAACAAAACCAATACAGTACATCTAAATGGAAGCTTATTTATTTTAAAACAGTCCTTTCAGATATGTACTTTTGATATTGTATCTTTTTTGTGCTGGCTGAAAAACAGACAAGGGTTGGAACGGGCCAAAATTAAAATCAGATATACAGTAAGTCACATGTGTTTAACCATCACTGAGGTAAAAATGTTGTATTTTGACTGTAGACACCTATAATGATAACAATGATTCCCAAAGCACATCTTCCAACATTGTACATTTACCAGATGTAAAAAACGTGATCACATCACCCCCAGCTGCACCCGCATCAACTCTCCTGCTCACCTACAATGTCCTTCAGCACACAGGTCCGGAGTACCTCCTCAAGCTGAGGTCCTGTGACTCTGGCCTGCTTGTTATCCCCAAGCAAAAGTGCACTTGGAGAACGCTCGTTTAGCTTCATGGCTCTGACTCTTTGAAACTCTCTCCCAGCTTTGTTCCGTGACGCTCCCACCGTCACTCATTTTAAATCAACTCTCAAGACCCACCTGTTCTCTCGCTTTCCATGCTCTTTAAGCCCGATATCTGCTATTAGCTGCTGCTACTATTTAATGTATTATGCACTTTCCACTGCATTTAATGTATTATTTCATGTATTATGCTTTTTTTTTTTTTTTTTTTTTTTTTTTTTTTTTTACTGTATATCATGTATTGTTCATTTCTCTGTATTTAAAGTATTATGGATTTTATTTTTGTTACTGCATCTTGTAAAGTGCTTTGTGATGGTGGTCCACTATGAAAGGCGCTATATAAAATAAAGATTGATTGATTGACTTTAAAATTGAAATAGATGCAAAAGCTAAATTAGCTTTTCTAAGTCTCACTTTATAACATACTGTAGACAAAAAATATAGAAGCCTAGACTTGGCCAAGTCATAATATTTACAACATGAAAGGTGTTTTTAGAAATAAATAAATAAATAAAGCAGTAGATCAGTGTGGAGCGCAATGCTGTTCTTATGACACCAGCCTTTAATCTTTAATCATTTATTAAAATAGCAGACTGCTGGGATCATTGCTACAGTTTTCCTCATCACAGAGGGGCTGTTGTTATCATTGCTGTCTTAATTCCACAGGTGTGAATATTTTCCGAGCAAGAGAGTCCCACGCAGACTACAGTACATTTGTTTGTTCTCTGAACAGCGTTTCTGTCAAGTGTTTGCAAATTAGTTTGATGCCAAGCTGGATCTTTGAAGCAGTTTGACTGCATACATATTGGAGTACATGCTTTAAAACACACACACACACACACACACACACACACACACACACACACACACACTCTTCACAATAATGATTCAAAGTTATTTAACTGCTACAGTAGGAGTTCTTTGTTGTACAAGGGTGTGCCAACAGTCTGGGGACCAACTATGTTGACTTACACTCAAAGTAAGTTTCAAGCTTCTTACTATGCAGACATTCATGTTGACTCCTTCAAGGGTCCCCACAGCCAGTGACCTCCAGTATGAAGATCAGCACCAAGTCACACAAGGAGAGTTTGGGGCCCAGCCAGTGCACTGTTACAGTAGCTTGTCCTCCTCTAGAGTTCAATTTGCAACACTCACTTGTTTCAGAACACACAGTTGTCAGACTAAGTACACAATTCAGGAATTGTAAATTCAGTAAATACACAGCCTGTCACAATCTTAAAATCAATTGTCAAGCATAACCACAATATGATCACATGTGTTCCACTGGGACATAAATGTAAGGAGAATGGCATATCTGATGGAATGGTTTGTACATATGAAAATGTAAAATTGATGTGTAAAATCGTCAATAAATCCAAAAGGTTATAACAATGTGGCAGGAAAATGGTTCATTTTTCACTAGACAACATCAGTAATGGAACTGTATTAGAAGAATCATAGAATACAGCGATGTACCAACAGTAAAAGACACTAACCTAAAGGTTTGTGGCATGTATTATTTATATGGCCGTTATAACAACGTGTCATTGAAAATGGAACTTAGCTTACAGGTAGAACACTGCCGTGCCAAGTACCAAACATTAGGCAATAATGAGTACGATCTGTATAACAAGAATAATAATAATAATAATAATAATAATAATAATAATAATAATGTCACATTTGTGTCTAACGTGGCTGTCAAAGTCACCAACACATTTAGCATACAAGGTTTATATAATTCTGTGAATATGAAGACACTATCTAAAATGGTTTCAGGAATGAAGCTTAAGTACCTAAACTACTTCTACTAATCTCTGAAGAACCATCCATTACAGACACCAAATTAAAATAAATGATTTACAAATTAAAAAGGACACAACAAAATGAAGGATAATCCTCGGTTTGTCTTTGATTTGCACAAGGTGATATACTGGATAGCAACTAGACTACTAGATAATGTCCAGAAATAAACCATACCAAGAACACATTCTGTCATTATATCTATATATCTATATCTATATATATATATATATATATATCTATATTTATATCTATATCTATATCTATATATATATCTATATAGATCTATATATATATATATATATATATAGATATAGCAATTACGCTTTCCAGCAAACACGGGCAATTTAAAGGCAATCAGTCAAATCAAGACAGATTTTTTTTTTGTTTTTGTTAGCTGATGACCAAACCATTTTGGTATTGATTTAACCTTTGTCTCCTTTGTTGAAAGAAATTAAGTGTCGCCCTTGAAGCAGACCTCCAAGAAACTAATGAATGCTTTGTTAAAGGTGCAGTGATTAAATCCCAAATGCATGTGCTATACATTTATTTAATCTTAAATGTATGTTCAAACGCTCTTCTTTTATTCTATCAAAGTGATTAATTTATTCAGTGCATGCAAGGCTCTCGGAGATGCGGATACCCACGAGTTGTCGGGACTGTCATGCAGTCACTATTATTATTATTATTATTATTTTTTTTTTCCCAATCACTCAGCTCAAATACAGCTCGTTGCGCGAGGTGCAAGCTTCGGAATGTTAGCAGGGTTAAACGGTGCTGTCATTCCCACTGTGGAGAGCTGGAAAACACGGACCAGGGTATGTTTTGCATCAGAGAAGACTAAAGACTATACTGTTACGCTCCTTTCATGTGACCACCTGTGTATGGTTGTGTGCTGAAATCCATTTCAGGCTTTCTTTCTAACTGTTTCCCAAGCATAAGCAACCGTTTAAAAAAACCTGATAGGTAGGTCTATATTTGTCCACGTTAAAAAACAACTTGATTCAGTCTAAAAATAAGTATTATGATTGAACATGATATTTATTTGTCACATTCAAAATTTATACAATAAATTTTCCTAACTATTGAAATGCTTTAAGGTTCTAAAGCATTTGATCTCCTTTAATATTGAGAGTAGTGAGGGATGCCTTGGTTGAGTAGAATGGTTGGTTGTCCTTTGATCGTTATGGAATTTTGCTTTTGTGCATTCTATTGCTATGCATTTTTGGTCTTCGTTCTTTTAGACAGCAAAATAGTTCTGTTTGTGGCTTTTAGTGTTTGTTTCTTATTGTTAAAAGATTATCACAACTTTAATAAAAGAAAAAAAAAAACACACACACACATTTGTGTACCAGAACTAAAGCAGTGTCTTAATTTGGGACCCCCAAAGTGCCTGTACCCTGACCTCTGTGATTACTCCTTCAGTGGGCTTCACGTACTGTCACTGTGTCCATCAAATCCTTGGTTTCTCTGCAGGACTGCTAGAAAGAGGATTATTAGGGCTAACAGCTATGACTGTTCCGTAGTCACTGGACAGCAATCTCACAGATACACACCAAAAACAATAACAGACATGGAAATAAAGGAATGAACCTGCACATAAAATAGTATGTTGTAACTTCAATTTCAAAATGGGGAAGGGCCAAGAAACAAGAAACACACACACACACACACACACACACACACACACACACACACACACACACACACACACACAGAGACACACACACGTCCTGCAAGGCCAATCAAAAACACGTCAGGCAAGTTCACCTTCCACCAAGAAAATACTTTCCTTCAGTAAAAAAGTTGATTTTAAACCAAACTGTACAAAAGGTCAAATACACATTCTGAAAATCTAGTTTACACATTCACAGAAAACCCTTTGTTAAATTTACTTTCAGGTTATCCTTTAGTAAACGTACTTTTAAAAAAAGGTTGCTTTCAATTTTTTTTTTTCATTGCAATACTGTTTTTTGGGGGTTTATTTTTAAATCTCAAAGAGCTTACTTATACAACAGAGGGCATAAAACAAACAGGTTTTTTCGACTAAAATTGAAATCATATAAATCAACTGATGGCATAAATGGCAGGGTTATGGTATCTTCAGTGTTCAAAAGTCAATTCCCTAAATTAGGAGTAGATTGTAACAGAATACTTCCTCTTAGTTTTTCCAGCACTAATGCAAATCAGAGTAAAAATGTCTAGAAGCAGCCTACCTATCAACATTCCTGCCATGCCTGTTTCAAATGCTGCTACAGTACATCCAAGGCTTTCCCCATTTCTGGAAGACAATTGTGCTGCTCCCACAGCTTACTGTACTGCAGCAATCACATGTCACTTACATTATCAACCTCATTTGAATCTCTAATTCTGGGGCAATGCCAAATCCAAATCAGGCAGTGCATTTTCTCTTGTGGTGTGATTGGTCATACCCAGATTACTTAATTTCTTATTAAGTTCATGAAAAGTTTGATCTTATTCATTCAGACAAAAGGATAGAAACCAGCAAAATATATGCCATTTTAAGACAAACACATTTTAGTTCCAGTTGGTTGTGAAGATTCTGTCTCCGTTAGTTTGCCTTGAAGCCTTAACAGCCAATGAGAATTAGATCTGCCACACTTGAGCTCAGTGCTTAATTAGTACAGAAAGAGGCAATACCGTTCTTGAGAACCGCACATTCAAAATCATAACATGCATATTGTACGTACTAGTGTTAGATGTTTACAATCACGTAATAAATGCTTGTATACATACATGCGAACACGGGGAGAACATGCAAACTCCACACAGGGATGTAAGAGCTAGTGTCAGTCGCCATCTGGAGCGCTCTGTTTATTATGGATGTTTGCTTTTTACTGCCATCAGTAACTCCATCCACAGTAATTGTGAATGTTTTCATTTCAAATGGTGAAGCATCGAATGTGTTTTTGTGGTACGGCAATTCTGTTTGGCATAATTATTTATTTACATATCACGGTTTTCTCATCTGGTTCCTCAAAATACTTCCAAACCTGCACCCCTCGTTCCTTTGTTTAGATATGCCATTTTATTAAAAATATGTAACAAAACATCAGAAAAAACGCTTGTCATTAACATTAAAGTTATGCATTGCCCTTCCCAGAAAATATTTAGTTTCAGAAATGTACAGCTATTTCTGACATGCTGTATATGTTGCACATCACAAATCTTATGGATATTCTAGAATGGATATTCCAGGGCTAATTTACTTTGCAGAAGATGTGGTTGCTGATAGCTGATCCACAACTTGTAGGAATCTTCTGAGCAAGTCCATTACAACTAAACTTGGCTACATTAACATGAATTTCAATTCAAGCCAAGTAAAAATTGAAAATAGAATGCAATCTGTTATAGGTCCTCATTTAAAATCAATTCACCTCATTTAACATTGCTTAAGTATTGGAACGTTATTAAGCTTGGCTGCTGAGAAACCAGGTGCACTTATACAGATTTAGTAATAATAATAATAATAATAATAATAATAATAATAATATGTAAAAGGGGTGACAAAGAGGATCAATCTCTATTTCTGTGCTGCAGTGCACTTGGTGGTAAAATGTGACACATACATTTAAAGATACATTAGCCCAGAAAATTAGTGTCCCCAAACACTTTCCTACTTTGGTGCGACATGCATGATCAGCAACACCATCAACAGCATCTTATACTAACCCTACTGACGCTCTAGTATAACTTAAGTTTCTTTCATTGAGTGTTTTATGGTTATGGATATATATATATTCTCTTTGTAGCATACATAGTACTTGTCATTGGTTAATCAAATGTTAGGATTTAATTTTGTTATAACAGACCATCAAGCAACCAAATATTTATGAAAAATCTATAGAGACCCCATTTTATTTAGTTTCTATACACACAAACGTCATTCTTAATGTATTAGAATCAGGTGGTTACAAAACTATAGCAGTTCGCCTATTTGAAGATTACAGTACATACACATGGTGTTAAAATATAATAATGTTGTAATCTTATTTCAGAAAGAAACATGTTTTGGGGGAACAGTTTGTAATAAAAATCTATAACTTTCATAAAAAAAAAACAACACCACAAAATGAATTAATAAAGACAATATGTAGCGTATAACCTTATCACATGACAATTTGACTGCTGCTAGTCAAAAGTACACCACTTTGGTTTATGTTGTTTTGTTTTTGTATTTTAATTAGCTAAGGTACGGTTTTATTTAGCAGTTAGTGCAGGGTGTTAGTGACTTAAGCAAAGAAAAGTCTTCATAGGATTATACAGGTTAATGCGTCAGAGATTATTTGTGTTTGAGTCTCTTAAATCTTTCCTGCAGGTGCTTTTAACACCAACAGGTGCAGCGGCTCACTAGTTGCCTAGGCATTAGAGTTTCAACTTCTGAAATCTGGGGATATGGTCCGAAAGCCGATCCATATTAAAAGCACCCCTTCCAGCTGTTTTTATGCTACTAAATGCAAACTTAATTATACAAAAAGTCTCGATGTTGTTACATTTGTCTGGTACAGTACATGTCCGATGATAGGATTCCCATTTTAGGACTGTACTTAATATTTTTACCACCTGGTGTGTCTTTCTTACATTTAGGAAACATGCTGTCTAAACTACAACACAATAAAAGGCTTTGCTTGTCACATGCTAAATGCTGATCAACTGAATTAGATTGTGGTACACAAGTGAGAATTAGGATTTGCATAAGACTGATTTGTGATGCCATGGAAGCAGCAAGACATGCATCATTAAATTAAAAATCTAAAATAAGCCTTGAGTACTTAACATAAAAGTTAAGTTTTGGTTACTTTGGCTCGTTGTTAAAGTACTACAAAAAGCTACTAATTAAAAAAAATGCCTTTAGACTAACAATCTTTCATAGCAATAGGGATATTCTTGTGGGGGAATGAGGAACACAGGCAGCAACTATATGAAATCAAGTCACTGCTAGTGTTCCAACTGCAGTTCTATCTCATATTCACACATACATTTAAGAGTGCTCTGTAGGGCATAGTATTTGCTGTCTTATAAAGAAACCTATTTAGTATGATAATATTTATGTGTACCGCCCGTCACAACACTCCAGTATAAATGGGCATGGAAAAAGCAAATTAAGACTTTGGCCTTCTATCTCCTGAATTCGTGAATTTGTCCAAAAAACGATACAGAGGCAGCATGCCACATTGTGAACAGACAAGCTTGAAAAAAAGAAAACAACACACTCAAATAGCTGCAAGCAGAACAGCATTACTCCAAGCAGGGAGACGTTTAGGATACATTAGATTTAAAAGGTAGATTAGATCATCCAGTTATCTTCATTATACCAATTGATTACATGAAATAACAAGTACTGCAAGTACCCATTGTGACAAAATACCAGCGACACGTATACTGTTTATCAACCACAGAACAGAAAATGGTAATCAGATCATCCCCCAGCAGGTGCCATTTTCTACTATGAAAAGTGCCTGCCTCTTTCGCAGTTGTGTCCCTCATTTATACACATCGTTACATGTGCTACATGGTAATGTTTTAAAGAGATTATCTAGATATAAAACCTGTTAACACAGGTGACATCACTCCAAGAACAGGTAAACAGTAAGATATTAAGTGAATCATGCCTGTACAGTATAAGCAACAGAGTACAAATGGATTTTGTAAAATAGATGCAGAAGACAATGAAAATTTGTATCAAGATAAGGAGTCCACGCATGTTTGAGTATAGATAATTAAAATCCACGCTGAGGACAATATATCCAGTTCTGTGTACAGTATGCTATGCTGTAGATTAATATTGAAACATTGGAAAACTACAAAAGAAATTAACTTATATATATATATATATATATATATCCTTTATTGGTGAAAGAAAGCCAAAAACAGTCAGATATATAACATGGCTAATACATTTCCTGAATGTCTTTACAATGTCTGTAAAATGTAATCCGTACACTAATTACTACGAGAGTGCACTTACTTATTATGCTGAAACATGGCAGAGCTTGAAGTAGACGTTAATAGCATCCTTCTGCAGATACTGGAGTAGCAACATATGCCTGTTTAGTTCACTAAATGACAAGGAAGCGCATCATTTTTCAACTAAAATCTACCTTTAATTAATGAACAGGTTGCTGTTTTTCATTTTTGTATTTTTTTTGGGGGGGGGGGGGGGGTGGTAAATATATCTAACATAGATTGTATGTGCTGCAAAACGCAGTTAAAAACAGGAGGTATTTTATGTCAGTTTTCCAGAATGAAACATAGGATACTTTTTTTTCGGATCATCCTTGATTTTCAGATGTAAAAGGTTGAAGCCATGAAGATTGCTAACAGGTGACTCATTGTTGGAGCACAGCCTAGCGAGATAAAATTCACAAACACAATTACAGCAGTTATTACTTTTTTCAGGAGGGCGGCTCTGGGGAATGTTATCAAAGATAACAAAAAAGGTTAACAAGATTTATAACATAGTTTCCCAATAGTAACCGCGATGCTAATGTACCTCCAAAATGCGCACATACTTTCAGAACTCTTGCCATTGCTGGTAATCATTATTTTAAGCATTACGGAGCTCCTGCATCATTACATTATTTCTAAATTTAAATTATTCTTTAAAAAAAAAAACTCACTTTTTTCTGCGTTTTTGGCTTTTCTCTTAAATACTTTTAATCCAGAAAATACAAGCCTGTAACTTGACTCAGGATTTTATTACTATTCAAAATTCGCTTCAGTATTCTGCATTAATACACAACATATTTATAATGACACAACGCGTTTGATGAACACTACACCAGTGTAAGAAGTGTAAGGATTAGTAATTTGTTGGATAACAAAAAGTCTTCAAATAAAGTCTTCGAGGCAGCTAGGTAATTGTCAATAGGCCAATACGGCCGCATTCCACATTCACATATGATAAGACTTTTCGTTGCGTAAAGTACATTTTTAATTTTAAGATCCAAACGATAAAAGATGTTAAGAAATACGATTTTCGAAATGTGTGTGTGTGTGTTTTTTAAGATTTAGAATGTATTCCTTCCTCGGTCTAGAAAATCTCGACATTAGATGCATGCAACAATTTGTTACAGTGTAAGTACATTCAAATCAGAATGATGTGCAATGTGCTTTCTTCAAATGGCATGACATTTACTCGCTGCGCAGTAAGAGTGCTTTACAGGCACATACTCTACAAACTTAAAGACCCATATTGTGGATTATTTTTTTGATGCAAAACGATAACGGTTTGGTTTCCCAGTTACATGCATATCTCACATGTGTATACACAGCCACACACAATGCCCAGCTTGAAATACGTCTTTAATTTATCAATTAAAGGTAAAAGGTAGATGACTGAGTGGAAAGGTAGTATTCGTTACCTCTTGTATTTTTGCCCTTTTCTCTTTGGTTTCCTGGTCTGAAGGTTCACGTCCTATTGCTCCGGGTGGCTTGTGAAAGTTAATTTTGGGCAAACTGTTACCGTCACCTCCGCCTCTGCTAACATCTACATTCTTCTGAACTTTTTCCTTCTCGTTCTGAATTTCTCGTTGGATCTCGTCTGGTCGCTTCTGCAGGGTGTCCTTCGCTTCGCTCAGAGCCTTCTCGTGATCTTTTCGGATTCTTGTTAACTTGTTTTCATCACTGTCTGCCCCGTGGATACTTCCATTGCTGTCTGTACCTGTTTTGGTGTCAGCCTCCACGGAGGAAGAATGGAAAAACACCCCGCTCAACAGCTTAGACGAATCAGGTAAAAAGAAAATAGCACCAAAACACAGTGTGATAAAAGCGCTGAAAACTAAAAGCAAAATAAATTTCTCCGTGAGTCGGAAAGCGCTCGGGCTTGCTGACTTCCTACTCGGAGTATTGGTGAAAGGCAAAAGCGTTGCAGTTGGCATTTTCTCGATGCAAAAAAATAGTAATAATAACACAGAATAAAAAACAATTAAAAAGTCTAAAACCTTGGCTGCTTTCGTCCTATGTTAGTGAATATATCTCGCCATTTGGAAACGATGTCCTTGCTGTGCGGTATGTCTTCTTTTTAAGAAACTTACAGTATGATACTACAAAGCGCCCTGCTCTTTCAGCTGACCATGCTGGAACACATATGCAAAAGCTAACTCTTCACTTCATGTATAGAACGGAAAGGAATGGAAACAATCTCTGATTGGCAGTCCTCCTTGTCCAATCATGGAATACTCTGCGTTTAACATCGAACATTACAGACAACCAAGGCGTGGTTTCCTGACACTAAGGTGATCAGATGACTTTTGTGTGTTGAATGTGGAAGTCTAAGATGTGGTGGTTTCTGCCGAGAGGTGATTACCAGAACGTGCATGTTTCACCATTATACACTATACACCGACAGAGACAGACAGAATGTACAATACCTCTAAAGTGAATTTCACCCATGGAGTGAGGAATCATTTAAAGTTATAGAAAAATATCCATTCTTTTCCCTAACAGTCTGTTTATAGTATCGGTTTATGTTGCTATGCTAAACACAGTCACATACCCACAGCGTCCCAGATAGATTACCAGAAAGTGGAATCCAAACAAAACGTTGCTTCATTGTAACTGTCTGAAGGGGCTTTGAATAATACCCCCTACCCTTCCACATAAAAATAATCTATACAGTACCGCATAAAACTATAATACTTTAGATTCGAATATTATGGTGTATTACAGTATGCACTACAGTATGTATTGTAGTACTACAGTAAATACTATAGTACAATGTAGACAGTATACTATAGTATTTGCTGTATTACCTTGTAATATACTACAGTAAGGGAAAGTAAACTATTGTAAGTACCATAATACCTACAGCAATATACTACAATATTCTTGCAATATCATATAATCGATTATAAAAAAAAGGTATTCCATTCCCTTTCAGCATGTACCAAAGTACATTTATCTTAACAAACTTGTATGCATACTGTTTTCTGTACTTTAAACTTTGTCAGTTAATCTAAATAATGCTTATTTATTTATTTTGCTGCTTATTATTATTATTTATTTCTTCGCAGACACCCTTATCCAGGGCAACTTACAATTGTTACAAGATATCACATTATTTTTACATACAATTACCCATTTATACAGTTGGGTTTTTACTGGAGCAATCTAGGTAAAGTACCTTGCTCAAGGGTACAGCAGCAGTGTCCCCAGCCAGGGACTGAACCCACGACCCTTCGGTCAAGAGTCCAGAGCCCTAACCACTACTCCACACTGCTGCCCTGAGAAGATCAAGCTGGAGACAATAGCATAGGTATGTCCTTCAACTTGACTTTAATTTTGTCGTCGTTGTATTGTAGTTCTATAATAAACCACCTTACCCCAAACCCCATCACTGCTATTACCACCACAAACAAGAATCACTTAAAAAAAAAAATGCTAGTTATTTTTCGATATAAAAAAAATCAAATCACAATATAAATACCTGTTTCACCAATTTTAATGACAATAAGGCCAGAAGGAACAAGAGATCAAAGTTAAGGGCACACACTTGAAATTCTTCACACAGGGATATTGCTCATATATTACCATTTGTAAAAAGTTATATTTAGGACATAACTGCAGGGCAATAGAACAGCATTACTGGTGAAACTTTTTTTGCCTTTTTCAAGCTTTTTGCGAAATCTCAAACATCGGAATCTGTGCATTTTGAACAATCAGAAATAATGCGTTAACATTTTGTGACATATAGCAGTTTATCCAAATGTTTATCCAGATGTTTTACTCAGTTTCCTTTTAGTAACATGGGTTTGCAGCCTAATTATGCAGCAGGAACACAAGCTTTCTTTGATGATAAAGTGACATCACAAAGAGAAAAAAATGGCTTCTCATTAAAATATTTCGGCTACATTCAAATATGATTATCTATTCAGAAATCTCAACATATTTATTTAGTAATAGGTCTAGCTGGAATAAAGAGTGCAATAGAAGCCCCAACCCCAGTCGATTTCCTGTCTGTAAACTTTAATCCTGCTCAAATTTAGGTATTTAATTGCATAATACATTTTTTTTTCTTTTGTCAGCAATAACACACATTTACATTCAATATATTTAGCCTTGCAGACAGCCGAACATTGCCTGGTCTGTACTTAGGTGAAGCAATATTAACCTCTGCAGTCATCATTCTCACAGCACAATATACTGCTATAGACATTTTTAACCAGACCTTCATGTGTTGATAAAGACTTAAACCTTTGTTCAAGATTTTGCTAAGATTCCTTTTTGTCCTTTTATATAGCTGATGATTAAGTTTCTAAAGTTACACAGGTCTTCTGGATCGATACTGGTATTGACACTGAAGATAACATCATACAGATCTTTACACAACAAATTAAGGACTCAACAGTAAACATTCCATGGAAATAACTATATTATTGTTAACTTTATTGTAAATGTAACAGCTGTATTGAAAATCATTTCTGAACATTTTGTTTAGATGTGTAATATTTGAAAAATGGTGGTTGATCCCTCTTGTTTATTTCATTTGATTTGAAAGTAAGTAATTTATAGATAGTTTAACTACAATAAAACTAAAAACAATATACACTACATTGGGCATGTATAACAGCTGTTCTGTCCCCAGCTACCTGCTTGCCTACAGCCCAAACAACTACCTTGGAATCAGAATGAGCCATCGGTGTATTATCCATAGACCAGATGATCTTATTATCATTGAAGTATGTGCAGAGAGAACTCGGAGATGTTTCACTCCTTCAGGATTTTACAGTAACCAGAATTAAATCTCATTTACCCTCCCACAATACTCCACAATCACATTCCATCACTGACTCCCTGTTTTGACAAATCACTTACCAGTTTACATTTTTTTTCCTTAGGATGCAATTATGCATTGGCCAGTTGTTATTAATCAAAGCATATTTAATAAACTTCAAAAAAAAAAAAAACTTTTAGGAACTGCCTAAGTAAAGGGGGTATTTTGTTTGCTAATAGGCTATGTATCTCTGTTATTTTAATAGGATGTTAATTTGGGAAATTCTGTACATCCACTGACTGTTGACAGTTGGCATGCTCCATTTAATCCACTTGTCATCAACTGTTGTCCTGTGGACCTTGCTCATGGTGCTCCACCACTGTTCCAATCTCTTACATCTTATATCTTTAAACCACTTAAAATGTTTTCAAATCAAGTATCTGAATTGTTTATTTCTAGTTTTGTAACTTTAATGGGTGTAGTTTTCCTTTTAGTAAACAATGGTGAAATGTGCTCTTTGGAGTACATAGTCGCCCACCTAGGAGCTTTGTATGAGTCCATCTTTTTTGCAAAGTAGCACGCTCATGCAAAGAGGGTGTAGATGTTAGATATACTATGCAGTTCCAAAGCACACACGCTGCTATTCACAATGGAGAACTGCATTTGCATGTTCAAGTTTCGACCAGCTGCCTGTGATCCAACGACACCTTTCTTTTTCTTTTGAAACTTGACTAATGCACCTTGCAAAATAAATCCATCAATCTTACCTGGTGTGTACTTCTATTTCTTATTAAAGGACCAAACATCCAGTTTTGAATCAAACACATGCTATAGTAAACATTTGTTTGATAGTTTAAAAACCTGTTTTTACACTTTTGAAAACACAAGTAATGACCAATTCTATTAGTATTCTAGGTTGAATCAGATTAAGTATGTGTTATTTCGGTAGCAATAATATGCATAAACCTCACCATTTTATTTAAAATATGATTAGCCATTGTTTTTAAAGCTATAATTCGGTGCAATCATACAAATAGTATTTCTGTAAGTTGACTTTTTTTTAAAGAGCTTGTATTTTCTTTTACTTATCTAATCTAAAAGTATCAATATGCAAATTAAAATCTAAATAAATCATCAAACCACACTCCTAGATTAACATTCATGACAGATGTTAACAATAAACCGCGAGCTGTCACTGCAACTGAGGACCCACTTTATTCAATGACATGGAAATATTATTCACAAACTTCCTGAAATGTTGTTTCATCTGTTTTATTGCATTTATTTTGCAGAGGTACCAGTGTTGCTAACGATAAAAAAAAAAGAAATCTATTTCTGAAAATGTTCTAATATGAGACCATTTTCAAATGTAAAGCATTTAACTGACAAAAAGAATATTAATAATAATAATAATAATAATAATAATAATAATAATAATAATAATAATAATAATAATAATTTAAAAAAAACAAAACAAGATAAAACAAAAAAAAACACAGGTTTACAAGTAAAGGTAGACAATCAGTGTTTTAATCTGGAATTTTAATAAACCTCTTAAATTAAAAGAAATCTTTTTTTATTGTCAATCCTCACTGAACTGAAACAAAAGCTTCATGCAGATTGTTTTAAATTCGCTGGGTATATCAAAGCGCTAGCATTCAAGCAGGCTATAAATTTGGTTAAAAACTATTCAGATCACATTGAAGCAATGTTATCCATGTAAATTCTTACCGACCCCATATTATCAGTAAGAGCTTCTTGATGAGCAATCCCAAGCGAAATGACGACAATCCAGCATTCATTTATATATATATATTGTAGCGATCCTGGTTCTCGGAGGCAGGCGCATCACACAGGGCGAGGCAATCCACACACAGGCGGAGGGCGGGCGCGAACCCGGGACCTCTCGCACTAAAGCATAGCGCCGATACCGCTGTACAAAAGAGCCGGCTCCCTTGCAAGAAGCGTATATCAGGCTTATGTCTTTGTGTGTGATTACGTCACCTACCAGCCCTACTGCTGTCTTCCCCCGTGCACGCTACACTCTCCCCTGCCAGCCTCAAGTCCGCCCCGGACTTGCTAACCAGGCTATAGTCCGACGAGTGCGTACCGGGGTACCTGCGTCCACTTCTGACTCCAATGTAGCGATCTTGGTTCTCACAGGCAGACACATCACACAGAGTGAGGCAATCCACACACAGGCGGAGGGCGGGCATGAACCCGGGACCTCTCACACTAAAGCATAGCGCCGATACTGCTGTACTAAAGAGCCGGCTCCTTAACAAGATGGCGTCACAAAACTCTCCATGCTTTCACAGCATTGCAAGTCAATGGAAATGTGTTGTCAATTCTGACAAACCCTGCCAAAGTTATTAAAGTGCAAAGTTAGAGGTTTAACACTGAGCATCCAACTCAACCCTAACTGTAGTGGCACTACTGTGCCTCTATAATAGAGACAGACAGCCTCCCTCTGGTGGTGGAGGAGGAAGCGGCAGGTAGTCTCCCTCTATCTCTGGAGAATGGTGTGGCTTTGCCTCGGTCGCTGGAGATGGGTGTGGTTCTCCCTCGGTCACTGGAGACTGGTGCGGCTCTTTCATGGGCTCTGGACAAACAGGCTTCCCCTTTGGGATGTGGATGCTCAGCCTCCCCCTTATGGGAGCTGGACGCTCGGGCTCCCCCCTCTTCCCGCCACCCATGTTCAAAGGGCTCATAGTCCACACCAATCTGTTGCCGTCCTCCAGGCAGTGCTTCCACAGATGACTGGGATCACCAATACTCATAGCAGAACCAGGGAGTAGGTCATGGTGGTGAGACAGCCAGTCTTCCCAGGCGGCCAAGCTTGCCATCAAGCCCCAATTACGTGGATGCCTGAACTTGGCCTGCTTGTGGAGTGGCAGCCGAAACAAATCCAGCACGTACCTCAGCTCCTCAGGCGCAGGCAATCCACAATAGCCCCAGTCAGCTTCCATTTTTTTTTTTTTTTAATCCTGTCTGACACCATATGTGATAAACCTGGGGTGAGCTTGCCACATGCTGGACTGTCTTCACTTGTCGTTTGTGTAAAAGAAACAGCACTCCACACAAACACAGGTAGGTTTTCAACAGGGCCGGCCTGTACGTTTATTTTAAACTCCAAAAACAAAAATAAACAAAACCAAAAACCTAACTCCTTCCAGGAGTGCCAACTAAACTCTTGCAGGTCTAAACTATAGAATAAATAAGTGTTGGCCTAAAAAAACAGCACTTATTGTTTAGAAGTGGACCACAAACACTGTACCTTTTCTCTCTGGTTGCAGCTCCCTGGCAGTCTCCCCTAATGCAGCCCTGAGCTCTCCTTTTACAGGATGTGGCTGCTCCCAGTTACCACCAATTGTTCAATTAAAGGAGCACATTCCACATTCTCATGTGTTTTTGGCATGGACAGGAATTAACCCCATCGCTGCCAACTACCACCAAAACACACACAAACACCACAATATTTACACACAGCTGAATTCAGCAAATTACTTACTGTAGATCAAGTTCCAAGTCTGCTTAGCAATGGCTGTAACTTGGAACAGATTTGCACAGTTGCTCTGTCATTGAATTTGAACGAATGCAAGCTAGATTCCATAGTGAGATCTGTTAAAAGTGAATGCCAAAAAAGTTATACAAACTAGAACTCTTAATGTTTGTTGTATAAATGTATATATTCCAAAGAGTTTATTTTTTTTTAATTATTTGTATATTTTTTTTTAATTAAATGCAACCAACCAAGTGAATTGATTCATCATTTATGGTAATTCCATTTGACCTTTGTAGAACGGTGGCAGATTGAATTGTAAACTGCAAATTGAACCAGTCACATTTAGATATTTAAATGTTTTACAGACTAGATTTAGTCACGGTGCAGATGGAAATGGGGCATACAAAACAGATACAGGTCTGAGGTTTGTGCTAACCCTGGGGGTCTAAGGATTTATTATTTTTAATCAAGGTGTGTGATTTCTGAGCCCCAAGATACTGAGATCTATCTTGGAATTACAGTTTCCACTCCTGGATGAAAATATTGCCACATACAGTTTGCAATGTAGTTACACTGATACACTCTCCTCTTGCAACACCTTACTACTTAAAAAATATTATGGAATTTACATACTAAAATTGTGAGAGAACTATGCGGCCGTGGGTCGCCTGAACTTGTTAAAACAATAAATACAAATATACATAAAATTTAAATTTAAAATGTTCAAAGGTAAACAAAAGTGACGATGTAAGACATTTAAAATTTCTCTGCAGTTAGTTATTATTTGCTACACATCGCTGTTGAAAAAAATCGGTTTCAAAAGGTCTTGTATAACATTGGCTTGGTTTACATGCACGTGAAAATCGACTCTACAGTCATGACTGTGTGATGTTGTCACGCGAATACGTCGTGAAACAGCAAAAGGACATCTTTTTGGCAGCACGAATTTAAGGGCAGGGTCAATCGCTTTCTCACGATAAAAATAGCTGTAAAAACCCATGTAAACCGGAGCAGGAATTGTGCTTGTGGCTCACAAGGTTTCAGCAGTCAAGATCCAGTTCTTCTGACTAAATATCATGTAATCTCCAGCAGAAAGGCCGTACAAAACACACACACACACACACACACACAAAGTATACATTTATGGACACTAGAACCGCCGCGGTTATACTCATACCTACAATCACCGCTGGCAGTCATTATCACGGTACATTTTAAACATCATCAGTATTAAAAAGACAAACTAAAGTTTTATTCAAGCACATCATATCAAACTTCTGCACAGCCGAAACGCTGTATTTAAATGAACAAATGAACATAAAATGGTTTATTTTCTAACTTACCACATATAAAGCACTACTTCAAAAAATGAAACTAATAAAATAAACATTTCAAAAGAAACTAATGTGTAAACAGGTTTATGTACATATAAAACTGTAAGTAGTTTTTACTCTAACATGACAGTAACATATGATTTCTCTTGTGCCTGATCTAAATGTTTCTGCTGAAGCGCTGTGGTTAGCTTCAAGATGAAATCTCTCCTACTGATATTTTCCCTGGTGCATTTCTTGTACAAAACAGGAATTGATGGCTGCTAGGTACAGTAGAGATAACAACATGCTTGTATATATATATATATATATATATATATATATATATATATATATATATATATATATATATATATATATATACAGTATATAGAATACTGTAGGTTATATTAAAAATAAAAACATGTATTGTAAAAGGCGGTTCTAGTGTTAATGAAATTTAACTTTCAGATGTTCCACAAACGCGCACACACACACACACACACACACACACAAATATAAATTCTAAGTAGCACAACTTGTACTTAGTAGAAATTATATTTTATATAATTGTGTGTATGTTGGAAAGGTAACCAGACAACCAAGTAGCTAATGTGTGGTGTAATTCAGAATGTGCGCGACACCATGTGAATTCATTTCTCTTGTTAAATGTTTTTATCTTCATGGCAACGCATGAAGCTCTCCTCACTACCGAAGTTAACTGTTTTAGAAACCAATACTTAAAAACTCTAATTTCTACTTAAAAACTCTATTTCAAATCTATACATGTATTTAAATAAAATGTAATTGAAAAATAATGCTGCATCTATAACATGAAGGGAAAAGAGAAGAACAAATGGATAAACAAAACAAATTAAATAAAACAAGCATTTAACCACTGAAAGATGAAATGCCGTAATTCAATTACCCTAATAGTGTGAATTTAGTAAGTTGCTAAAATATGCCAGAATCACAGAAAGGGACATTGAATTAATTGTCTGGCTCAGATGAATTTTTATTTTGTATCCATTTTATTATCAAAACACAAGAAAATCGGTTTAGACACTGAGTCAATCTGTGTCGCTTTTCAGCCAATGAGAGCACACATTATTATTTTTTTGTAGCTTTACTAGCAAGTTAATTCGGTTATTGTTTGCTAAAACAGTGCTGAAGCTCAAACAAATTGTGTTACTGCACTTTAAACAAACAAAATAAATAAATAAATAAAGTAAAAGGAAAATGAAATAAAGTAAAAGGGAAAATAACACCCTACTTTTCAAACTGTGCTGACAAAAATACCACACATTTGGTTAAACTTAAGTAACATTCAAGAGAAGAATTAAATAGAGGTCATTGACCCTCGAATGATATGGTAACAACATGAGAGACCTGCCATATTGGGTCATAAACCCAGTCCTGACTTAAATTAAACTGCTCAGAGGCATTTTCTGGGACATGCAGTACATCCAGTAACCAAATCAATGTATGTAACCAGAAGGTGCAGCACATGAAACAACAGCTGGACAACTTTACAGGGGAAGGGTGAACAGAGCTTAAAGTAAATAAATTATGTAAAGTACAGTACGTATACAGAACTGTGGTCAATTTGCTTAAAATGTTTGTCCAAACACATATGAAAATCAGCTCTGATTTACCTGCAGTGAAGAAAAACAACAAATTATTGCAGGCTGCAATTAGCAGGCAAATTGATGGCCCTGTAAAAGTAAGTTCTAGTGATATTAAGCTGTAATTAATTGTAGTTAAGTACAGTTGTAATAAACTACAATACAAGTGCACCTAAACAGCAGTGTAACTAGCAGAAACAATTACCTGTTCCTGATTTTACTTTCCTCTATATTATTTTAGAGGTGTGGCTTTTTTTCTGTTACTTTGTATTGTGGTTTCTCAGTGTGTTGTCTGGGGGAAGTCTTCTTGGTCAGAACCTGTTCTAAATGGGATTACCTAGTTAAATAAAGAAACTGACTGATAATTATCTGCCTTATCTTTGTTTTCAAATAATTTGAAAATGTGATGTTTTTTCAGACAATTTTAATTATGTTGTATCCTTTGGAGAACTAACAAATACTAAATAAAATTACTGTACCAACAGTGTGAACATAATGCAATTTATTTAAGCAATATGTAGCTCTTTGTTTCAACCTTGTAAAAAAAATGATAACATGGTTTTTCTAGGTCCTTTGTACAGCATGATCCTTTTGTAAAGGCTTGCAATTCTCAATTGATTATGAGACAATGAAAATGTTAGCTTACTTACCATAACCCTGGTTCCCTGAAAGAGAAGATGACCACCAACCAATACTTTTGGGATATGTCTGCCTTAGGTAGGTATTCGGCGAGCATTTTATGTCAAAGCTGCCGATAGGCCCCACCGTTGCAAAATAGTTCACTTCCTCTTTTGCATCGAACCCGCGAATGCGAGTGATGCGACCTCGCAAGTTTTGGTGGTTAAATATTTGCAAGTGTCTGCCCTGCTACAAGATAATTAACAAATGCAATGAATCCACAGTGCACATCAAATCATATTGAAAAATAGAACCTTCAGACTGAACAGAATACTGATCTTATTGTGACATCAGTACACTACTACTGAGTTGGGAATAGTCTGAATTTTCTATATTTCTAATAATAATCTATGACTGTATAATCTGCGTGTGTGTTTAAAATATTGTAATAAGATTACTTTTCTATATAACATGTAATGTGTATAATGTGTGTGTACTTATTTGAAAACGTTAGGTTACCTACCGTAACCCTGGTTCCCTGAAAGAGAAGACGACCACCAACATTATGTATGGGATATTCCTGCCCTTGAGGTAGTTAATGCTGAGCTCTCTATATCAGAGCTGCCAAAGGCCCCTTCCTGGGATGACGCACTCGGTCATGCCCACTGAGGGTATAAAACCGTCACTCACAGGAAGATCTCCCTCTTTTTCCGTCGAACCCGTGAGGGTGACCGAAGCGACCTCATGTTTGGTGGTCGTCTTCTCTTTCAGGGAACCAGGGTTACGGTAAGTAACCTAATGTTCCCGTTCAATACTTTTGGTAAAGTATACCAGAGCCGTCGCGAGAGAGCGTGAGCGGACAGCATACGAAGGACCCCTTGCTACCGCCAACTAGTGTTCGTGGTGCGCCCGCACACCCTCAAGGACTCTTGTGCCTAATGAAGGTGTAGAGGGATCTACCACATTGATGCAGTAGAACCTGGTAAATGTACGCAGAGTAGCCCAGCTAACCTCAATGCAAATGTCAGTCAATGATGCACCTCGAGGCACCACAGCACCGTGTGCACTGATTACCGTGCACACCTAGTACCTTGCACAACGCGTGCACCGAGCACTGTGTTCAGAGAGTGCACTGTGTGCACCAAGCACCGAAGCGCTATGTGCACCTAGGCACCAAACGCGTGCACACCGAGCACAAAGTGCACCTAGTGTCCCCGGCACCGAGGCGCTATTTACAGTGAGGCACCAACACTCCATGCGCATGAGTGTTGTGCGCACCGGGTGCACTGAAGTACCATGCAAGTACCCGGGGGGGGGGGGGGGGGGGGGGTGTGTGTGAGCTAATGCAGCGGGGCCTATCCTAACCGCGTGTAGTCACCAACCAGGTCAGCACACAGCATGCACCAGGGGAGACACACAGGCCGAAGCTGCGACGGGCGAGAGCTCAGTTAGTTTGAAAAGAACAGAGAGCAGAAGGAGGAACACACTTTTTTTTTGAAGGCCCAAGGGCTGAGGCAGCTGACAAGGAACACACGGATGACTTTATTTTTATTTTATTTTATTCCCAAGCTTCGCGAATGACAGCCAGCAGAGTCACTCAACGACAGGGTGGTAAGCCGAGCCCCAGCGGAGGAACGGTGTTCTCCCTGAAGGTGTAGGCTGAAAGCCAACACACGCACACACCTAATACTAAACAGGCAGGCACACTCATACGACGGACAGCCAAGAAAAAAAATGGTCTACAACACAAGTGAAGCAGACTAAGAAGGAAAGACACTCCAAATGGAACCGCTGATTCCATGAGAGCGGCAAGCCAGCTCTCAGCATGAATGCAAGGGAATTGCAGTCGACTCAGAAGAGCTCTTTTCGAACAACACACTCTGGTTAGTGACACAGAAGCATCTCTTACCGTAGGTGAGAGGCAAAAGAGGAAGTGAGCTCCGCGGAGCGACTACTTATTCCCTCAGCAGACTGGACCGAGGACATCATTCCACGGAGGGGCCTATCAGCAGCTTTGACATAAAATTCTCAGTGAATACCTACCTAAGGCAGGCATATCCCAAAAGTATTGGTTGGTGGTCGTCTTCAAATTGAAAGGGAACTTCAATAATAAATATGAATCCAGGCTTTAGCTGAAACGCTATCAATATGAGAAAACAACTTACAGTTACTTGATTATGGGCTTCCAAGTTACAATCCCTGACCATTCACAATGATTCAGTGCCAAAAAAATAATAAAAACAAATCAAATAATGTATTATCTACTGTGCTGCATGAGCATGTCTAAAAGAAAAAAATGTAACTGCAGGGAATCAGACTTAGCGTCCTATTGTCTAGCTCTGCTTATAATAATCAATGTATGTGTGGGATGAAGGTAAACCCACTTTCTTTGTCATCCTTTGAGTCATGGTTTTCCTAATCAAGGCCTCAGCACTATATGGAAAAACCAACATACGTGACTAAAAAAGCAAGGTTCAAAAAGGAAATAAATCAATATTAGTGTGATGATTATCTCAAACTGAAAGCATGAGATTTTGTTTGTTTACATCCAGGAGGCCTTTTATTCAATGTAAAGTTGTGCTTCTCAAAACTATATGTATTTTTTTTCATATATAATGCTTTAAAAAAATTGTTGGTATTTTTTAAAATCAGTGATGGGGTAATGTAGTTTTTGTTCTAGTTTGTAAGGGTTTTTTTTTTGCATTAGGATGTGCAGCTCTCTCATCTACAAAAGGCTCAATTTACAAAGCCTAATGCCTCAGTGCAACGTGAAATAATGTCACATCCTGTATTCCATCCCTGGTAACAATGATTAACAAAGGTATTATTGAAGGTCAGTAGCAGGTTTCATTCTATATTAATCCAGTCAAATTGCACACTGAAAGTGTAGTACTCATAAAAGTTTACCATTATTTTTGCAGTTTTCCCATGCTTTTCCCTTGCTTATACTGTGCATTTACCATAGTTTACCTTGGTTTGCCATGTTTTTTAATATGCTTTACAATACCTTGCTATTCTTTACAATGCTTAACCATGCTTCACTGTGCTTTATTACACTTTGCTATACTTTCTTCATGGTAAACTTTTCTAAGGGTTATATTAATTTGGTGTTTGATGTCAATCAGTAAAATTACAAAATGCAGCAGTATAACCATATTATGGTAAATGTCACTTTGCAAATACTCTTGGAAAATGTGTTTGATGTCTTTCACCACGTTTGAAAAACTTAAACAAATGATGAAACATGCTGACAGGCGGCTCAGAGTTGAAGTTTGTAGTTTGAATATCACCAGTTATACACAGGATCAGGCACAGATCACTCTCAAAGCATGGTTGGAGTGCACGTTTGGGACGATGGAAGTAATGCATTCAGTGTGTGTATTTCCAAGTTTGAAACAAGGGGAATTCTCGTTGGTCAGGATTTACTGGATAGGTTAGCACCACTTATTGACTTCAAGTGGAAGCAATTGTGGGTGCAGATCAGGTTTCCTAAGCCTGTTGAATCAAGCAGCAATAGGAAGCAAGTAGACCTCATTCAAGCTGCTACCACTCTACTGCTGCCAGAGAGTTGTTCTGGGCAGTGACCTGAACAAACAGGTAACACAAACACTTACACATTCCAGATAGCGACTGGCCACCCATACACCTCCTTAGTCATAGGGAAACGTTTTTGTGTGCAGTAAAGCCTCCGGGTAGTCAGGCATACCACCCTGTAGTGGTTGGGGGCATACAGGTCGAGGGAATACATGTTAAGGATGTAGCTCTGATTCGCTGTAATCCCCAGGTGATAATGGTAACCAAAGCTCAGGAGCTGCGTGCAGCTCCCCTTCCCCAGCTACCAGTAAAAAGCATGGGGATCTGTGCTGCATGTAGCAACCCAATTGACACACTCCGTCTACCACGATCAGCAAATGCAGGCAGGAGTGGGGCTAGCCTGGGAAAATAACAGGCTAGGCAGGCACACACACATTACCAACTGGGTCCCAAAACTAGCCAGTACACAGAGGTGACAGTTGTGCTAATCACCCTCCAACAGGCTGTAGCCTGTGGTATAAGGGATTTTGTCATTTGCAGTGATTCTGACTAAGCCAGGCGTAGCTTTGTGTCCCATTTTCCTTACTGGAGAATGAAAGAGATGAAAAATGTTCATTGAAAAGAGGTTAAACAACAGGAGTTGTTTTTAGTGAGCGATAAACTGGCAACAGATTTTGGCATTACAGTATATTGGGAGGAAAGTGAAGAGACATTCACAAGTACAATGCCCTGTGTGAAAGAGTGGTAGTGTGGTGCTGCTGGACACCGGTATTTTCTGTTGCACAGACTGGAGTGAACTCGTCGCTTATTCAGGTGAATACTTTTATTTACAATATTTACACAAACACACTTATTCAGAAGCGTTTATTCGCCCTGTACGGGCCACTAACTATCTCACTTCTTCTCCCCTCTCTGTGCTACTGCAAGATGACCAAGCTGTGACAGGCTTTGCCTGTAAAATGTCCCGATTCTGCAAGACAGATAAGTTGGGGTTGGGCTCCCTCTGGAGAAGAGCACCAGGAACACAGGTGAGTAGAGGTTGGGCTCCCTCTGGTGGAGTGAGCAAGGAACAGGTAAGTAGAGGTGGGGCTCCCTCTGGTGGAGTGAGCCAGGAACACAGGCAAGTAGAAGTTGGAAGTCCCTCTGGACCAGGAACACAGGTAAGTAGTGATTGGGCTCCCTCTGGTGGAGTGAGCCGGGAACACAGGGAAGCAGAGGTTGGCGTTCTCTGGTCAAGTTATTATTATTATTTGTTTATTTAGCAGACGCCTTTATCCAAGGCGACTTACAGAGACTAGGGTGTGTGAACTATGCATCAGCTGCAGAGTCACTTACAATTACGTCTCACCCGAAAGACGGAGCACAAGGAGGTTAAGTGACTTGCTCAGGGTCACACAATGAGTCAGTGGCTGAGGTGGGATTTGAACCGGGGACCTCCTGGTTACAAGCCCTTTTCTTTAACCACTGGACCACACAGCCTCCTTAAGTTAGCCAGGAACACAGGAGAGTGGTGGTCGAGCTCCCTCAAATGATTATTTCCTGGAACACAGAGAAACAGAGAACAGTGTGCCCGGAAGACAGCAACGGAAAATCCAAGATATGCAGAAGTGTTCCTACTACAGCCAGGTTCCAGAACAAACACGGATGAAAACTAAATTCCCCTCAACAGGAATGACGTGACACTTGTACTCCCACTGATGTGACTGTTTTAAAGTGCCACGTTCAAACAGCAATAAACAATGTCCCAATAGCACGGTCTTGTTTTGTAGTTTAGCTGAACAATAACTTCTCGCTGATATGCGGATTGCTGCACCTGCAGCTGATGATCAAACAGTGTTTTAACCAGTCCCGGTCAAATAAATAACACACACTCGGTTTGTCGATCGCTGCTCCTGCAGCTGGAAACCATACAGTGTTTTAACCAGTCCCGGTCTTATAAATAACACACTGGGCGTGTAGATTGCTGCTTCTGCAGCTGGGAACCAAACAGTGTTTTAACCAGTCCCGGTCTTATAAATAACACACTTGGTCTGTATGTCGCTGCTCCTACAGCTGGTAGCCAAACAGTATTATACACCATGACTGCGCCACACAGGTACCCCGGCTAATCCCGCGGCTCACCTAATAACGGCGTAGACAGCAGTAAACACAGTAATTAAATAATTCACCACTGCGAAACAAAACCAAAACAAATCAAAAGTCTGCCTCACCAAGAGGTAAAACGCGCTATACTAGACTTTCACAAAATAGCTACAACTGGAATGTAAAGCACTTACTATCGCTTTCCCAAGACACAGGAATAATCTCCAAAGCTTGCGCAGGCAGGACAATTGGGCGGAGTTCCCCACAATCACTCAACCCCCGATTGTTCTGCTCTGCTTCCTTTTAAACTGCATAACCCCGCCTTTTTAATTAACGCTGAGGTTTCTGGGGTGTGTAGTTTTTTCCCCAGTGATGCCATTCCTTAAAGGCGCCACTGCTCCTTCTTCACACCTGATAAAGCAGGGCATGATGAGGTGGATAGGCTTGCCAAATCCGGGGCCCTCGGAGGAGAGCCCTGGAAGTTCCTGGAGGAATGGCTCCATACCAATGGGCTGGCCGTGGTTAACGTAATAACTCGTAGGAGAGTCCAGTAGGCTCGCCAGGCCGTTGAGTCCGGGAATCAGGTAGGAAGTTTAGGCAGGCAGCCTTCTGACACTGACCTGGTGGCAATGCAGAAACAGGACCCGGTAATAAGTAGTATGTATCAGTATATCTCCAATCCACAGGAACACCCCCTCCTCAGACCAAGCTCTGGAGGGGACAACATGACCTAAGAGCCCTGAATACAGTGAAGGAAAGACTGAAGTTAGAGAAGGGGTTGCTGAAGTGCAAATGACGCACTGAAATGGGTGGTCCCCACCTATCATCGGGGGCTCATGATGCAACATGCTCATGACACACTCCGTCAAGTAGCATACTGGCCGCACATGGGACCAGACGTCACGGAATAGGTGAAAGCGGTCTGATCTGCTGTCAATTCCAGCCGTTCCAACCATTACACAGGACACCACTGCAAAGGAGGAGAATGACCTTCCCTTGGTCCCATATCAAAATGGACTGCGTCGGCCCAGTAGTAAGGTCCTCCCGGGGAAATACATTTCTCCTTACAGCCACCTGTGCATTCACTAAATGGGTCGAGTGGTCGAATGATACAGCCGAGACTATGGCTGTCCTACTAATGAATCACGTGTTCAGTAGATGGGGGCTCCCCATGGAAGTAGATTCAGATAGGGGAACACATTTCATCACAACGGCAATGGCAGAACTGTGAGATATGCTAAGGGTCAGGTCTAAGTTGCACATTGCTTACCACCCACAATCCTCAGGGTGGTAAGCAGTGTGCAACTTATATCTGACCCCTAGACAACGCAGCCCTGGGCAGCTTACAGGCAAACCCGCAGGTGCCCGGCCAGACCACAGGGGTCGGTGGTGCGCGTTGAACCGAGGACATCCTGGCCTACCTAGCCATCCCTCCCTTTCCTTTCTGTGCTGCTTAGTTAATTATTCCTTTCTGTATTACTTTAGTTTAGTTGTTGCACCTTTAACGTTTCCTTTATTTAGTTTTATTTCCAATAAAACTGTTCCTTTGTATTCACTAGAAGCGGTGTCCAGTCTGATTATTTCAATATAGGTTTGTTCTACATGATTTTGAATTCAAACAAGGTATTATATGATTACAACTTAAACTAGTCCAAATGATATATATATACATTCTGCTGCTATTGTATATATTAGCTGCTGGACTTTCTGGTAAACTAACAAAACCACTTACCTATTAACCTCAGTGGATGTTATATTGTGCACTTGCTAATGCTTTTGTACTTTACTGCCTGGGACTGAAGCTTTTTTTTACGTCTGCAATCTTGTACAGGGCGAGGTCTGTATTGGCTATCTGACACATGCATGATCCTGCAGGAAGAGGTCAGGAGCCCCGTAGGATCCACCTGTCAACCGTGGCAATGACACAGAGAGGTTGGGTGAGGGTTTGTTGTCTCTCTCTCTCTCTCTCTCTGAGAGGTCGGGAGGTGGGCCTGGGGGGTTGCTCGATCTATAAAAATAATGCTTTCCTATCCCATCACTCTTGCCTTTCTAGAAAATACGATCGCAGGAGCTGGTTACGAAAACCTGGAGTACATAACCTAAACACAGATCGACAGCGTCTGGAATGGGAAAAGGACAGACAAACCCCGCTGCAGAAGGTAGCCGCTGCATTTGATTCAATTACGTACCCGAGAGGGATGTTGCTAGTTTAACTGGGGAAGTCTGGGTAACCCCGTAAGTAAAAGTGAGGGGATAGCAAGGCATAGCTGAAGACCCGAGCCGCTTGGATAGCGACAGTTGTGGGAAGCTGCAGGAAGCAGCAACATTTATTTGTTGACACTGTTTTATTTTCCTGTTTTCTTTCTCCTTCTGTTTTGATTATTATTTCGGCCACTTGTGTGTGCGCCAAGAGTGGACTGCAACCCTTTACCATTGTTGGTATTGGGTTTAACTGTGCAGCCATGCCACCCTGTGGTGAAAATAAATCAGTGCACACAGTGGTGTTTCAAACTCCAACCTTCTGTCTCCTGTGTCAGTGAACTTCCCACACCTTCCCACAGATCCATATTGCATCATTTTGTGTTCTGTGTTCCCACGGATGTTTGAATGTTAATTAAAATGATCATTAACAACAGTGAGATTTAATTGTTATCACTCACATGTGATTTCTGTCTTGTGGTACAAGGCAATAAAGGCATACACAGTTTAACAAGCCTCTCATACCCAGCTACGATCAGTAAAGAAAAAAGCCTACATAAAGTATTCAGCTAAGAGACGCTTCCTCATTATTATTGATTGGTACTGAAAAAATGCGTACATTGAAAATAAAGTAAAAGTTAGGAATTATAATCTTGCAATTAACTGGTTCCTACGATGTTGTGTACGGTGTACTCACCTATTTCAAACATATGATTCGTATCAAGCTAGCTTTATGCTGGGCTTGTTTGTATCCGAATATCTCATATGGAACTCAAAGTAACCCACGAACACAAATGAGTGAGTCTCAACTGGGCTGACGTTTTGTTATTTTTATGGTCGAATTAAAAATGTATCCATATCTGGTATTTATTGTGCGTTTCTAACAATTCTTTCTCCGCTTTGTAATCTGTCGTGCTCCCGCTGAAATAGCTCTATTACACCGAGAATGTGTTATGTAAGCTGAGAACGCGTTAATTTCTGTGCATGCTTATGACATGCTGAGCTAATAAGTCTCACTGTGTCATAAGCATGCAGAAAAAAATAACACATTCTCTGGTTTATTTTTGGAGGACCCCTTGAAACCTCCTCAAGGCCGCCTAGGGGGCCGCGGACCCCCAGTTGAGAACCCCTCCCTTAATCAATGCTGTTATATTGCAGAACAGTTTTTTTTTTAAGTACTTTACAATAATTTTGCTGCAGTGCAATAGATTACCATGAATCTGCATCCCTTTCCCATTCTGTGTGTCCCGTGAATGCAAGACAAAATATTTGTCAGTCCAATGGATTTATTTAAATGGGTAGTACAAGAAAAGATGAATAATAAAGCCTTTCACAAAAAATATTGGGAAGCAACTGCACTCAGTGCTTGTGGTAATATGACAAGAACTCAGAAAGTGAACAGAATAGCAGTGTGACTTCAGAGATCTGATGAAGTGTTTCATTAGGAAGTACTATAAATGGGCACAATGGAGGATTGCTGTAATAACATACAGCTTCAACAGCTTTTTCTATTGTCCAGTGCTGCCAGCTGTTCCATGCGTCATAATCACTAGGTGCCCTAATTCTCTCACAGGTAACTGCCTGGCCTCCTTCCAAGCAAATCTCCTATGAGATAACTTGAGAAATACAGATTCATATTGTTGACTGATTGGAATTATTATTATTTTTTATAAAATAAGATAACCATCAATACTTGTAATTTTCACGTAAATCATTCCTGCATGTTCCCATGGAACATTTCATATATAATTGATCCTAAGCTAACCAATGCACTGAAAAGTACATGACCCTTGATTTTCTGTTGTTTTGTTTCATGATGTGACCTTTTGATTGATGTTAAAAATACCTTAAATATGGACATCTGCTTAGATTACAGTCTAATATGATAGAAGTAATTATTTTGCTGAATGATAATATACTTGTGATATATATATATAGGTTGCTAGTATATTGAATATGTGTAAAAGAATCTATGTACAATACATTGGAAAGTTTTGTATCTGTGTGTCCTTCATAAATAATTCAAGAAATGGACATGAGTTCTTTTTATAGTCTGATGATGATATATAATATTTATATCCCAAAAATCCTGCCAAGTACTAATAGAAATGGTCCAGAAGCAGCTGGAATTCATTCAAAAATTACTCTGTCAATATGGAAACCTCTTGTGTAAAAAGATGCTAAAATATTTCTATGGTCTTCTAAAAATCAACACTGGTCCAGCTACTGAATCACTTCATAGCTCAGAATTTTTATTTTTTTATTTTTTATAAATTTAGAGTGACATTTATTTATTTTTCCCCAATTTGAAATTTTTAATTATGTTTTTTTCTGCTCACCACAGCGAGTCCCCACATGGCATGGATGTTGTGAGGGCGTATGAGCGTTCTCCGATCTCACAAGCCTAAAGCCAGAATCACTTTTATGCTGAGCAATCCAGAGCAGAGGTGGGCGGGCTACCGATCCCGGAAGACAAAGATCAGCCCTGCTTCTTATCCACTCTGAATGTGCTCGGTGTCTGGCCAGTAGGGTTCGCTGTTGCGCGATGAGGAGAATAAGTTCCTGCCAGTTTCCCATCCCCCACCCCGGGAGCGTCAGAGCCAATGCGACGCCCCCCTCGGGGTCCCTAGAAAAGTTTGGCCTCTTTGCACAGCCTGGATGTGAACTTGCACTGTTCAAGCTGTGTGACTCATCCTGCGCTCTCCGTGGCAGCGCTTTAATTGGATAAGCCACTCGGAGACCCCCAACCCAGAGGAATAAAAATAATTAATATATTCAAAGTAACATAGCAAGAAACTACTTAGATGTAGTTAGAAGCAGATAAAAGTAGTCAATAAAATCTTGACCAACTGTAGATTTCTTCTAATTGAACTTTCATTGAAAACTGATGTAGTCCAAGCTGTGTGGATGTTACTGGATTCTCTCCTTCAAGATTACACTATGGTAACTATAGCTTCAACAATTAAGTAATTGTTCTGCATATTGGTACATCACTGACTATTGACTGCTTTAAAACATAATTATAAACACTATTAACCATCCTTTCAATTTTTCTTAGAAAGCCACACTATGTCAAAGCTTTCATGAAATATGTGCCTTTGCCGGTTTTCTTTGATTTAGCAAATAAAACTACTGTGGACTGCTTTTATTTTTAGTATTCTTTTAGAGTATTTGTTTGGTTTTCAACAGTAACAAAAAAAGGATGTAACTGACCCTGTGACCAAGGAATTTGTAGTCTTCTGCATTTTCATGATACCGTGGCATTTGACAGCCAATATGCAGGTCTGACTCTTCCAGCTTTGCTTTCAAGGGATAAAGGGACGATTGTCCAAGAAAATACATTATGTATAAGAGTTTTATCTCGCAGGAGATGAAATCATTTATTTGATAGCCTATAATGACCTGTTTTGTATCCGACTGAAGGCATCCCGTCTGTCACTTGAATATGAGTCAACAAGGCAATATATGCATGGACAAGAAACAGCACGAATACCAAGGCCCTTGTTTTGATTAAAAAGAGAAAGGGCCTTGATAACAGTTGACACTGTGAACTTAAAAAACAGTGACTACTTGTACTACATGTAAAAGCATTCTGAAACTGCTTAGACATGCATAGTGGGTATATATTGTACATGTCTCCTTTATATTAAATCTAGCAGTAAGCAAACAGTGGAGGCTCAAACTATTTGAGTGCAGGAGGCTGATAAAATCTGAAAGCATTTCCTTCTCACATCTATAGTTTTTGTTTTTTATTTAAAACTCAAAGAAACCCCAAGGAACGGATAAAGTAGAAAACTGTTATATCAGCACAGGTATTACTGGAAGTAGACATGTGCCCATGTGTATGTCCTGTATGCATGCAAAGGGTACTGTAACATTTGGACTATAATACGTCTTTTCCACTGTACTACGAGTTGCGCTGTCATGGCAAATTTCACCCCCCTGCCAAATTAGCGTACGAGACACGTGACGATTAGGTTTCGTGATGCGAAGAGAGGATAGGGTAAAACATCTCAGCATTTTACTTACTGAAAGTTACGTTTGCTTTTTTCTTGGCATTTATTCGTATTATATTTATTTTTTTATATTTATCAATGTTTTTTGTATCATAAATGGTTGTATTTAATTTGATTGCTCTTGTTTTACTTACTGAAAATTACGTTTGCGTGTTTTTTTACATTTATTCGTATTATTATATTTATTTTTAATATTTGTATCATAAATGGTTGTATTTTATTTGATTGCTCTTCACGTGATTACATAAGAGCTTTTGCAGTAAATATAAAATACATGAAATATTGTTTAATTACATATATATATATATATATATATATATATATATATATATATATATATATATATACATATATGCTAAGAAATAAATAATAATAATAAAGTTGAACAGCTTAAATGAGCACAACTGTAACGCAAACGTTATATTAAAATTGTAACTTTTCAAGTAAAAAAAATGTTTATAACAAACAATAAGTTAGAAGTATAGTCTGGTAATAATTTCTACACATATTTGTGGGTAGTCATGTTGATGTTTATAGTCTTGCTATACTTATGGATCACAATCAGGGAGTTGTCATGATTACACATACAGTTGCATTATTGACACCCTTAACTAAAGATCATTCAAGACGATTTTTTTTTTTGAATTGTTGTCAAATGTGGTTACCATTAAGGTCGTGTATAAGCCTTTTGTGTTTAGATGACTTTGTATAGTTATTTCATACACTGCTATGCCAGATGTTTCTTTAAATCCTTGGCTGTTAATGGTGGATTTTTGCAAGCAGCTCGAACAATTCTTTATGCTATAGTCGTAATTTTCCTGGGACGTCCATTTCTTTCCATCCTTTCAGTTGAATTAGTCTTCAAATACTTCTTGATTATTGTGGATTTTCATATTACGATTTTTTTCCCCACGCTCTTTATCGATTCCCCTTCTGCTGTAGTAGTTACTGTAACAAGTGGTTCCCTTTCAAGTCGAAAATAACCATCAAGTATGGGATATTGCCGTCAGGCAGTAGGGATTGGCTGAGCTTTATAGCAAAGCTGCCGATAGGCCTCTGCGCGAGCTGCCCGGTAAGCCCGCCCCCCTGGGAGCTTTCATTACGCAGCGCGCAAGACTCACTTCCTCTTTTGCCTTCAGCCTATGTAGGACATTGAGCTGGTAAGTTTTCTCTCTGAGAAATTTACATCACTGATGTACTCGTCAGCCTTGAGCTTGAGAAGCTGGCTACCGCCCCTTCTCTGAGTTGATTTCAGTGTTCGCTCTACTGAGCATTATATATATATATATTTTATATATATTGTATTCACCTTCACGCTTTGCTTCGGCATTGCGTTCTTTCCGCGTTGGCTCTCCGTCTTTCTTACATATTAATATTTTATTAATATTGTTTAAATTTTTTGTTATTTGGGTTTTTTGGTATTGTCTATTCTCTCCCTAGGTATAGAATAGAGTTTAGAGGACACGTTGCACGCCTGGCTAGGCCGCACAATTTTTTGCAGCCTCGGTCTTGCCTCGGCTAGACCCACAGTGGAGCCTGCTGCTAGCAGCCACTCCAATAATACCACCCGTGGATTGTAACATCACACCGCGTGGTTGCTGTAAGACTGTAGCTACGCTACAAATATATCTGCACTTTAGTGCGGCTGCAGTTCCTCTAAAATAAAAATAAATAAATAAATAAATAAATAAATAAATAAATAAAAGATTTTTTCCCCATAGAATACACAAGGAAGACTACCGCCAACTGCTTTTTTCAGTTGCCCCTTTTAACAACAGGTAAGTATAGCACAACACCATTTTAGACTGAGACACTGTACTAGCACTTAGCATCTCCGCTCTGCGGGTCAGCTGATGTTTCAGCGTCTAGTGCATAGTGTCTTCACGCTCAATACATGTGCTCTGGCGTATAGCGCTTCGGCGTTTTTCGGTGTCAGCGCCTTGGTGCTTTGGTGTAGCGCTTCTGCGCTTGGTGCTTAGTGCCTCGGCACTTGGGGCTCGGTGCACACACCTCGAAGCTCGGCGCTTCGGTGCTCGGCGCTTGGTGCACGCACCTCAACGCGTCGGCGCTCGGCGCTCGGTGCCTCGCCGCTCGGTGCCTTGGCGCTTCGTGCACGCACCTCGACGCTCGACGCTTCGGTGCTTGACGCTCGGTGCTCGACGCATCGACGCTCGGTGCACGCACCTCGACGCGTCGGCGTTCAATGCTCGGTGCTCGGTGCACGCACATCGACGCTCGGCGCTTCGGCGCTCGGTGCTTGGTGCACGCACCTCGACGCTCAACGCTTCGGTGCACGGTGCTTGGTACCTTGACGCTCGGTGCACGCATCTTGATGATCAACGCTTCGGCGCTTGACGCTCAGTGCTTGTCGCTTAGGCGCTCGGTGCACGCACCTCGACGCTCTGTGCTTCGGCGCTCGACGTTCGGTACACGCACTTCGACGAACACATCAGCACGCGACGCTTCGGCGAGCAAGGTGTCGTAAATATGTCCAGGTTCCATCGCTGTGTCACCTGCGAGGCAAAATTGCCGGCTAACGACCCGCATGAGGACTGCGTGGCGTGCCTGGGACCAGAGCATGCTGCATCGGCATTAGCAGACAGAATGTTCTGCTCGCTGTGTGCGAATTTTCAGATGCGCACTCTGGGTCAGAGGACAAGGAAAGCAGTTGGGGGTCATTCCCCCTCCTCAGGGTCTTCACACACCCTATCCGCCCCGCCGTCTTCCTTGGCGTCCCCGCCAGTGAAGTTACGGTTGTCCGGAAGTCCGTCCTCCCAGCTCACCTTTGGCCAAAGATCTCCGGACACCAGACAACGTTCCCGCAGCCCACCTATACAGCCGCAAGGTCCCTCCCCTCGCAGGGAGCGCCCCTGTCGGCCCTCAAGGTCCCATTCCGGGTCACCTCGACGAAGAGGACGTTCCCGTTCTCCTCGTCGGGACAGGCGAGGCAGAGACAGGTCGAGCGTCACAGAGCTCACCTCTAAGATGTCTCAGTTTATGGACATGATGATGGGTCAGCAATCGCTGCTCATGTCCTTGGCCTAAGCTCGCGCCACAAGACGAACTGGTTGGGTCGGTTACTAACCAGCCGATGGTTCCACCACAGCCCTTGTCCGTCCCAGTTGTGCAACAGCAAGACACATGGGACGTGGATGCCATCTCTAGGGATGCATCGGAAGGGGAGCCTCTCCTTGAAGAGGGCAGTGTGGAGGCAGAGCTAGCGTCCCACCACTCAGAGTCTGAGATGGAGATGCTGGACACCAATGACCCCCTATGGTCACTGGTGGAGCGGGCAACTCGCCATCTGGGGGTTGAATGGCCTGCCGTAGAACAACCTCGGCGGTCTCTTTTCGAGTCAGCTTCAGGCACGGTTGCAGCAACCCAGGTGCTCCCGGCCTGCCCCGATTTTATTAAGGAGGTGCAGTCCACGTGGGGGACTCCGGCCTCTTCCCCTGCAACTTCACGTACGGCTTCCGCCTTTACAATGCAGGGAGCGAGCGAGGCGGGGTTGGCATCTCTGGGCTGGCAAAAGATCCCTAACAAGCAGTGCAGGATCACTGAGGTGCACCTCAGAAAGGGCTATTCGGCAGCTACAGAGGCGGTTAGACTGTCCAATGTGGCCAGCTGGTGAAAGACCTCCCAGAATACCCTTCGGTGTCTCTAAGGACAGAGTTGGGGCTAGTTGCTCAACTCTTGGTGAAGCTAGCCCAGCTTAACGCACGGGCTCAGGGCAGGAGTATTGCATCCCTGGTGATGGCCAGAAGACAGCTCTGGCTCTCGCAGGCGAGAGTCCAGGAGCCTGACAAAGCTCCTTTGTTAGATGCTCCTATCACACCAGGGCACACGTTTGGCCCAGCGGTGGAGGAGATGCAACGCTCTGCTAAAGCCCAGGAGGCATCTCAGCAGATGGCGAAAATGTGGCCTCATAAGCCCTCCCAGCCTAAACTCCCACAAGAGCACCAGTGGCGTAGAACACCACCGCAGCACCAGCCGCGGCCACGGGTTACTAAGACCTCTCCCTCAAGTACAGCAGCGCGTGGTCAACCCCCATTTGCAAGAACGCAGCGCGCGGGGTGGCGCCCTAGAGGAGGTGGCAGACAGCGCCCTCGTGGCTCTGGCCAGGCCCCTCGCGGACGAGCACAGCCAAAACAGCCCTGAGAAACCCAGGCAGCCGTTGACCCACCCCTACACTGTCCCACAGCTCCAGTTCTGGCAACATTGCACCGACGACATCTGGGTGCACAAAACTATACTCACCGGGTACACCCTTCAGTTCCGGTTAAACCTCCCCTCCCTTTCGGGGGGTGGTGGTAACTGCAGTGAAGGACTCGGTTCAGTCCTCAGCTCTGAATGTGGAAATACAGGCATTGCTCAGGAAGCGTGCCATTCAACAAGTAGACCCTGCTCTGATCGACCAGGGGTTCTATTCCAAATACTTCCTGGTGCCCAAAAAGGATGGCGGACTCCGCCCTATTTTAGATCTGCGAGTACTGAACAAATACCTGCGGGTGTTATCATTCAGGATGCTTACGCACAGGCACATCATCCAGTCAGATTGCATATTTCCATTGTAACGTGCTATCCTGGACTTAATGCGTAAGCATTAGTAAAAAAAAAAAAAAACTATACTGCAGGTCAGCTTTGGTAAAAAGCCCACTCACCACGTCAATGCCTTGACCTATGGAGTGGGGTGTTAGTAGTAGGTTTAACAGAACTTTAAAATGCCTTCTCACACAACCCACAAAAAAAGAAGGACTTTAAAGAGGCTGCCTGTCTAAAAATGACATTACCAATTTATAGTGACGTGTTATCAGTAAATCATATGGACATTTCATACTCTTAACTTTTATAATATGTAATTATCTAATATCAGTAAATAGTAATGGAAATCGAATTTGAAATTGAAGCATTAGTGTCTGAAACATGTACACGTAAAATGTGAAGTTGTTTATTACTTCAGAATTACATCTACTGTACTTTTATATCATGTTACACCCACTTTATTTGGCACAATTTCACTTCAATACAGTGAATCAGCCCCTCCCCAGCTGGTTGAATATAACTACATTAAACAAGGTGGGTGTTAGAACTGACATCCAGTTTACTTTTGATATCTCTGCCCTGGAAATACTCAAGTCAGGCAATAATTCAGTAGCTCAGAAACTAAGACTACCATACCAATTAAAAATGAAAGTGCAAAAGCATCTGCAATATTTCTCCAAATAAAAAGGTATCAATACAGAATCAGGGTCTGCTGAAAAAAATAAATTCTTCAAAATAAGTAGTTTGTGCGCTCATGAAAAATAAACACTGAAGACAATGTTCCTTATTAACAATACATATGTAAATAGCTATAAATTATGGTAATGTTGCTTGACAGGCATTACCACATTGGAGTGTTAGTATAATATACTAAGCTAGAATGCTTAGCATAAAATGTACAAAAAAACATACAGTAAAAAACAAAATAAATCTGTTACACCTTTACTTACCATACTTACCCATGTGTGTAACTCTGCAAATGGCACACATATACTCCTCCATACTTATGAGGTCATCTGGCTGTAGATCTTGGCACTGGCCATGGAGCCATTCGCCACACCTCCTGCATTCCACCATCAGCTCCAGTGCAATCCTGTATGGTCTCCACATCACAGAAATGTACCTCTGGGAGGGGAGTTCTCTCACAGCTCGGGAAAGGAGTAAGAGATCCATCTACAAAACAAGAAAAAAGATGATCACGCATTTGCTTTTAATCATAACATAACTTACCTGGATCTCCACCCATGCAGAGTGTGAGGCTGTTTGCGATGGTAAACAGTCCACAGTCACTACATCCCTGCTGCTGCTGTACATGTGGCCACCCGATCCGAACTGTCTTTCCACTGTACTGCAGCAGTGATACGACCTGGGAACGGAAATCATGCTTATTATTAATTCCCAAAGAGTCAAACTCATTTAAGGTACCTTCCTCACAGCCTATGTTACTTACCGTGACCAAGTGATTGCCAGACACATTGAGAACCTGTACAAATCCCTGAGCCGGTGAGCTGAAGGAAGTCAGCTGTGCCAGGCTGGTGACAGCATACAAACCTCCAACCTGTGGGTACTGTCTACGTAGCAGAGCCTGGCTGTGGTCCATCACCTCATCACCCCTCCACGTGTGTTGTCCAACACAATAAAACAAATAACTCCTAATTCTGGGAGTCTTCTCTTCATCGGTCACAACCCTACAGAGACACTCTCCAGTTTTCTCAGGGACATACAGGTACTTACCTGACAGATAAAACAAAAGGAAAGATAATACTACAGTAAATACTTCAATGAGTGGAGGTTTTTAAATGAATGACCTAAAACCTATTCAAAAGAATTAGAAAAGCATTCATTGTGATGCAGCCCTAAAGACCTGACACTACTGACATGTTGTGGAAAACTGTCTCTGCCTATTATAATGGTAATTTCTTACACTCTTAAGTTACATAATTATATATATATATATATATATATATATATATATATATATATATATATATATATATATATATATATATATTCTTTCTTCTTTAATACAAATATACAAATTCTGTTTTCTGGTACTAAAATATCCTATGTGTGTGTGTGTGTGTGTGTGTATACACACTAAAAGGGCAATCCCTAATGAATTGACATTATAAACAAAAAAATATATACATATATTTGCACATGGTGTGCATTTGGCCAGTTGTTGGATTTTTACTAATATGATAATTAGTTCTTATTTTCTTTAATAATCATTCCCTTTGATATATGTATGTTTTTATTTAAAACTGATGTGTAACACTTATGGTAAACAGTACTTCAACATTCATTAAATTATATTCTGCCATGACATATCACATTGCAGTTATGACATTATTAATAAGATAATTAAGATTAGATAACAATAGATCAATATACCATCTTCACTCAGTGTAAGGTTCATTTACCAACAATATTTATATTAATCATCATTTTAGGGACGAGATATATAAAATTACGACAACTTATATACATATTAGTTTATAAGATGATAGCCTTATCAGAACAAAAGCAATATTTTCCGGTTCTGGATGTAGAAGGTTGTTTGTGTATGTACACGTGTGTGTTCTCTCACTCTAGGGCGTACCCTACTGGTAGCCACCAACCACTGCAACTGCCTGCAATAGTTGTGATTATTTTTAAAACCTGAACACCTGTGCAGCGTTTCAATCGCAAACTCTGTCTCTCTAATATCTCAGCAGATACCCACACCGTGACAGTACCTCCTGTCACAACTCCCTATGAAATAATTTGAGTAATTAATCCAAATTCAGGTGACAGCTTGTTCAGGTGGCAAATTGTTAATTATGAAGCCTTTTTAAATCCCCAAATTTAAGGAATGCCAGTTATATAGCAAAATATAGTAATTGAAGATTTTTTCGAAGAAGCACTCTAGCCTCAGGGAATTTTGTTTTGGACATTTTTCCACCATTGCGGAAAATAGGATGATAAAAAGCAGACTTCTGTGACCAATCAATACAGCAGGATATTATTGTGAGAACTAGCCTCCAGCAGTTAGACTGGTATATATGAAATAGTTGACCCTATTCACAAAGCTTGATGCATAGTGAATAGGACCCAGTGACACTACAAATACACTTCTACACATGACCAATTCTGCCTCATGTAGTACCATCCCGGGCTTTGCGTTATTCCAATGCCCTGGCATGAAACTCAGGACTCTATGGGCACAGGGACAACATGCTACTGTATTAAAATCAGTACTGTACCACGCATTTCACATGTGAAGAAGGAAGACCAACAGATTATAGAAGATAAATTGTTTCTTCAGGAGGCAAAATATTGTTTGACTAACATATTTTTTACACGGTTTCAATTATTTTCATTCTATTACCTCCATAGTTATGTAGTATTGTTCTTGCAGTTTGTTCGTCCATTGGCTTACTGATTTATGTCAGGTTTTTCTCCAATTTCTTTTTTTGAAGCTGTAAGTTCGATTTGATAAAGTTAACGAGCACCCTCTAACTTCCTGCGTTCAAGTGTCATTGACTTTTTCCAACTTTGGTTTGCATTCATCATTTGTTTTTTATTGGTGCTGTTGTTATAAAGCATTTAAAGAGTTCTTCACAAAATACTTGTGCTTATAAGCTCACTCTTTGAATTTGCATTTATCTTATGTTTGTATGGTAGTAAATATTTCTTTTATGACATTTTTATGTCATAAAATAAATATTTACTACCATACAAACATAAGATAAATGCAAATATTTATTTTATGACACCTGCCAACTTCTTCCTCCTTTCCTTCCTTCCTCTCCGAGCACTCTCTGCTTGCCCCTTTCAAATCCAGGTTCCGTCCTGCACATTTCACAGAAACTGCCCTGCTCTCTGCTCATGCTGCCTCTCTATCCTCCATTCTAATTCTCCTTGACCTCTCCTTGGTCTTCGACATTGTTGATCATGCTCTTCTCCTGTCCTCTCCCTCTTGCCTGGTTTTCCTCCTATCTCTCTAACCATTCCTTCCAGGTTTCCTGGAGTGGCTCTCTCTTCTCCTCTCCCCTCTCTACAGTTGTACTTCAAGGGTCTGTCCTGGGACCCCTTCTCTTGTCACTCTACACCCACTCGCTAGGTACTCTTGGCTTCTCTTACCACCTTTAAGTTGATGATGCACAGATCTTCCTCTCCTTCCCCTCTTTGACTCTGTGGCAGGACGGTAGCTCTGCACAAGGAATTAGTTAAATTTTGTTTATATTTTGTATCAATAATTGTCACTTCCTACCATGCAGCTCGGGTGCTCAGCGAGGACACACTGACAGACAATTGATTGACGGGGCTCAGTCAGGGTTTGGTTGACCGGGAGTCCCTGATTGGCTAGAGGGGTGTATCCTGAGGCGCTCCCTACCATAAAAGGAGAATGCACTGAACACTCGCTCTCCTCCTCCTCCTAATCGCCTTTACAGCACGTGTGTTGCGTGCATCCAGGTCTGGCTAAAGGATCAGCGTTCAGCTCAAGAGTGTTATCAGTGACGGCATCTCCTAGCCTGAAACGTGAGAGCGAAATAAAACAAGAGAACAACAAGAAGTCACCATGTGTGTGACACGTGATCGTCAGGATTGAGATCGTCGGGTACGTGAACCAGGTGTTTGTAGCAGGGAGAGTTTATGGGATCTGGTTACCAAATCCCCAATAGTATAGTGAGCCTTTTAACAGCAGGACGCTCCTATAGTGGAGATTGCACATGGCCCGAGCTTGGCTTTATTAGCTGTGTTTTTAATGCGTGTTCTGGCATTCTGATATTTTTACACTCTGTCAACACTTAGTGTTTTCTCCCCCACTAGGGATACCATTGTTGGTACCCTAGTGGTGGCCACACACCACTGCACTACATTGTGTAATTATAAATAAATCTGCGCTGCATTTACATCTATAGAATCCATCCTTTTCTCACTACATTCCACTCAACTCCTGGTCCAAACTCTCTAGCTTGGGCTACTGTAACTCTCTCCTTGCTGGTCTCCCTGCTTTGGTTATCCACCCCCTTCAGCTCATTCAAAATTCTGCTGCTTGTCTTGTATTCTCCCAACCTTGCTACTCTCATGCTACCCTCTGCTTTGCAACCTCCACTGGCTATTTATCTCTGCTCGTATTCATTTCAATACCCTTGTTCTTGCCTATCGCTATCTTCACCACGCTGCCCCCTCCTACCTCCAATCCCTTGTGTCTCCCTACACCCCCACTCACCCTCTGCGCTCTTCCTCTACTGGCCGAGTGGTCATGTCTTCCCTCCACTCTACATCCTGCTGTGCCTGCTCCTTCTCTTCCCTAGCCCCTCTGTAGTGGAACCAGCTACTGAAGAACTTCAGGACTGCTCCGTCTGTCACCACCTACCCAAGACTCTTGATATACCCCTTCTACTATGGGCTTGCGTGACCTAAGCACCAAGTTACTGGATTGTCAGCTAATGCATCACCCTTGCACTATTACACTACTAATGTCTTTGTTGATATAACTTGCTGTAATCCTTATTTGTTTCATCCTAGTTCATATTGTTCTTTAGTAGTATAATTTGCACTTACTGTAAACTATACTGTATTAAATATACTTGTGCTGTAATACTGTACTGCCCTTGGCTAAAGGCCTCTTCCAAATAAATCAATAATAATAATAATAATATATTCTGAATTATCAAGGCAAAGTTCCATTGAGATCTACAAATCAATAAAGATGTGTAGCTGTATAATATAACTAAACAATGTTAGATGTAACATTTCCGCAAAAACAAATTGAAAAACCCCACAAAGGAATACAATGACAAACCTTTTCTGTATTTGTCAAGATATCTTACTGGATTGGCAATGGGATTTAAATCCTAGCATCTCTCATTTCCCTCTGATGTTTGTAAAGGGAATTACGGCCCAACTCAATTACCCTTTTATTTGGAAAATACAAATGTATTCAAATGACGTGAATGTGAAAGAATATTTTTTTGATTTGATTATCACTTCATCTGTGATATGTTAATCCAAATAAATATTGCTTTGTTTATTGTATAAATTTACATTTTCCCTAAATGTTTTTTTTTCCCCCCGTGTGACAGGGTGGCTGAGTCGGTGACGTCACGGCAGAAGCAGGAACGTAAATAAACTGACACCAGGCACTGCAGTTTTCAAATTAAATGAAAGACACGGGTTTAAACAAAAACACATAGTGCTCACAGAGCAAAATAAAAGGTGTAAACAAAACAAATCTCGAACACAAAATATACAGGTCAGGCTGGGCAGTCGCTGTCACTGTTCCTGTATATATATATATATATATATATAAGTTTCGTTTTTCTCTCTTCTCTCCTCGCTCTCTACTCTCGCTCCTCTGAACTCCCACCCCGAGCTGGAGAGCTGCAGGCTTTTTATACCATGACCGAGGGGTTTAACTAGCTAGCAATTATTCTATTACCCCTCGGCCACAATCTACACTAGTTTTTTTAAATAACTGTGGATGGGGCTACCCATCCACGCTACTAAACAAATATAATACAACAAACACGGCTATGCCGTGACATCTATAAACAACAAAACAATAACAAAATACAAAAACAATACCCATGGCGCGTCACCATCATCTATACATAAATACATATCGATAATAATAATAATAATAATAATAATAATAATAATAATAATAATAATAATAATAATACAAAACAAATACAAAATAACACAGGGGCAGAGGGGGAAACCCTGTTCTAAAAATAAATAAATACATTTACACAGCAGGGCTCTCTACCGCCCTGCTACACCCCCCATGTCAAAATGTAAATCAAGCCAATTGTAAGCCTGTTGTTGCAGATATGTATATATGTTTGCTATTGTTATTAACTCATCTATACCTTCAAACACTCCACTCTAGCATAAATCCTGAATTAAATTTGGGCTAAAGCTTTCATGAAGACGTTTGTTAAAAATGATGTCTCTGTACTTAGTATTCTATTGTTATTAACAAATGTATTTTTCGGCAGGCTTTCTGATTCAGTGGCCTATGTAAATAACTGGTATAGGCCTGTTTGCATCTTATCTAATTTCCAAGGCATTTCTTGAGACCTTGACCACTGGTGTTCTGCTAATATTTTAGCATTTGAGTCATAGTCCCACAGAAAGTGCCAAAGGCTTTAGGCATGATTTCAAAACTTGGTGAATGGATTTGATGTTTAAATCTGCATTGCTTTAGTATTTCACATTACATTTTATGTTCTGTTTTGCTCAGTGCAATTATGTTGTTTATGTAAATATGCAAAAATGTAATTAGATTTTTTTTAGTTCCAGAGCTTTATCCTAAGAGATTACTCAACATAATTACCACGCTTTGAAAATCAGACCCTGGAATGACTCTTCACAGTCCCCAGAAAAATGACTTAACCATTGTGTAAAAGAATAAAAACTCAACCACATGGGTATCTCTTCCTTTGCTTTCTCTCATTGGGAGGGATCAGCATTATCCAGGGCTCTAAAGTGGCAAAAGAAAGGGCAAAACCAAAATGGCCTTCAGTTCAATACATTTGTAAAGGGTACCAAGGACACTGAACTTAAGTCAAGACCAAAGTGTAGGATGGTGTGTAATTTTGCTCACGACTCATATATAAAGCTTAATATTAGTCACAGAAAGAAACAATAGTTTAATTTAATAACAACTTGTGTTATTTGTTCAGAAAATGCAATTTTCTGTACATTTTTAATTGTATGAACTGTGTGGCTACTGGCTTGCTGGCATGTGGGTGACTTTTGTGCCCACAGGGTCAGAAAAGATGTTTTTGGCAAACAGCTTCACTGTTCAGAGGAACACCACTGTCATCACTAAGACCGCAGAGAGCAATTCATCGCTTGGGTGACGGGGGTGGCCGTGCACCGAGAGGTGGCAAGATCCCTGGCTGGGAAATTAACCCCCCCCTCCCCACTGGCAATCCAGCCTGCCAGCCTGGCAACCAGCAGCCTAGATTCGATGTGAGCCTGCGAGGACGTAGCTTCCTGTGCTGAAGGCACTGGCTTTTACTGCTATGCCATGGGACCATTTTGTTCAATTTTAATAGCATATATTCTTCACAGTTTAACAAAAGCTAAATTCTGAAATATTGTTCCCACGTGTAACATACAAAATGCAGAGGCGCTGTGTTGCATTTATAGATTAACTGAAAAAACAAACTTATTTTTATCATAAGATGCACAAATAATGATAAAAAACACAGCAATACAATGAAGAAAAGTATTTACTACCATCTTGGTTTCATTGTGTTAAAAACACAAAATCATTTTTAATCTTAAACATTTTTTACCTAAAAGTTTTGCAAAAGGACTCTTTTCTAAGATTTTTTTTACGAACGGTAGAAATCCATGTGCTTGTAAAGGGTTGTTGTTTTGTTAGTTCGTTTGTTGTTTTGTTTTTTCCCTGCTGATGTGACTTAACCACGCAAATTACGTAATCATGTTTTTGTTTGGATCCAAACACTTACTAATTTGGTATGTACAGGTGTCTCCAGTTGCTGTAGCAAAAAGAGCACTGTGGCCATAGTTGTGTCGTTTCTCTCTCGCTCCTCTCGCTCTCTCCGCTCTCGCTCCTAACACCCACCTTGTACTGAGAGCACTGCAGGTTTATATACAGGTGACCATCTCCCGATTAGCAACAATTTAAACAATTAATTAACTCGGGAGATGGTCACCTTCTGCACAAGGTTTTTAATTACGCTACCAAACAATACAAAATAAACCTTCGGGTATGCCGTAAATACATTTTTAAATAAATACAAGTACAATACCGACGGCGCTTCACCGTCACATAAATACAATAATAAATAAAAAAACACAAATACAAAATAACACAGGGGCAGAGGGGGAGACCCCATTCTAAAAATAGCACCTGCAGCACCTAAGGCAATTGCTGCATGGCTGCCATTAATTTAAAATCCTGATTATCTGTTAGGCCTACAGAAGTGCGGTACCCGACAAAATGTAACTATTTGTGACCAGGGTGGCTGGTGGTGACGTCAGACCCAGAAGACAGTGGACACAGACAACAGTGCTGGGGTAATGAAAGTGCTGCAGCGTGGGTTAATAATAAATATACAAAAGGTTTAAACAAAACAGAAGACTTACTGAAAATAAATGGCACGTTGGCCAAAAACAGACAAACAAAACAAACATACAGAACAAACAAGTATCGTGCTAGTCTAAACCAGCACGCGTAGCAATTGTTATTCTAAGCTTTCCTTTGCTTTACTGCCCGACCCTCGTTCCGCCTCGGAACACACAAACACGACTCTGTGAAAGCTGCATGTTCTTATAGTGGTGGCCGAGGGATTTAACTAGCTGTCAATTATCTTATGAACCCCTTGGCCACATTTTGCACGGGTTTAATAAATCTGCATGTCAGCTAATTCAATAATTACTAGCCGACAGTCTCATTCTCATGAGGTACTAAAACAACAACAAAACGGTGTGCTTTAAATACATGAAACAGTACATTTAAATAATAATACAAATACAAAAATAATACAAAACATAATATGCACAGGGGCGGGGTGTACCCTGTCACACTATTACATAAAGATTTGCTGGAATTGTACATCAGCTCTTCCTGTTTAGCTGAACTGACAGTCATGCATTTCCTAGATCATTATGCCATGGACATTCTCAACTCCCAATGGGAGTTGAAAAGCTTGGGCTACAGTGGTTTGTGCCATACCTGTGTAAACAAGCTACAGTTACAGCCAGGCACTATAATTACTTAATTTATGACAGATTAGACTGTCAAAATAGGGAATATAAACACAAGGCTATGACACTTAACATGTATTCATAGATTGCATGTAATCTGGAAGGACTGTAAAATCGATTATTGTGACCACTGATCTCTTTCCAGAGCCCAGGCTCTGTCCTTATTACAAAGGAATTAAGAAATGAAGGGACAAGATCAAAGTATGTATATATATATACTGTATATATTAGGGCTGTCATTAATCAGTAGATTAATCTGTGCACATTTTTAATAAAGGTAACGACTTTATAGCGGCTGTCTTGCAAAGTAAAAAATCAATAGAATCTGTAACACATTTTCACAGAACAACCTTTCTTTTGGGCCACTGTCAGTCACATACCTGAAAAATACAAGACAGCTGAGCTGCGCTTCCATCGTCTGTTGTTTAATATACCAAAAATGGTTTGATGAAAATGGTTTGATCTTAAATGAAAAAAAAAAAACAAATATCATGCTATTTGGTTTGGAGAAAATGATACAAAATTGATGTTTCTGTTGTTACTTGTAATACTACGCCATTGGAGAGAGTTGACACTTTTAAATATCTAGGGTTTTATATTGACACAACTCTTAAATTTGAAAAACATATTAAAGATGTATGTAGTAAAAGAGGTAGGAAGATGGGAGGATTGTATGGTCAGTACCACAGTTTTACACCAAGGTTTAAATTAGCCCAACAACTTTGATTCCCTGCCCTAGACTATAATGATGCGATCTACAGGACTGCTAGTAAGGAATCAATGAAGAAGATCGATACAATGTATAATAGGATCTGTAGGTTTGTACTCCAGTGTAATCCACTAGAGCATCACTGCAGCTTGTATTCTAGATTAAATTTGCTATCACCTGCTAACAGAAGGAATTATCATTGGAATCTGCTTCTTTTTAAAGGGGTACATAACATATTACCAGTTTATTGAAACAGCTTGTTTCATGAGTTTACTTGTAAATACAGCCTACCTAATGTCTGTGGCACAAAATACTTCAATATACCATCTGTAAAAAGTGCTGCAGGAAGAAAACCTTTTATTTTTTCTGCTGCTACAGACTGGAACCTATTATCCTCAGGATTTAGACCTGACATCTCCTGTAGAAATTTTAAACAATTGTTGTTCCAGTACTGAAATAGGACTTGTGTATGTGCTGTGTAAATGTAATGTGTACCTTGTCATTATGTGTTTTTATTATTTTTATTTTGAAACCTATTGTTGTACTTTCTAGGACGTGACTACCTGAAGCTCATACAGCCTTCCTAAACAAAGCTTTACATATATGTACTGTACATATATACTGTGTGTATATATATATATATATATATATATATATATATATATATATATATATATATAGTGAACAAAGAATGTTATTTGCTTAATTAAAGCATGAGCCACACCTGTGATATTGTAATCAGGGCTACCAGCAGTTACATTATAATGTGATTGAAAGGACAATGAAGGCAATGGTTAGCGGAAACAGTGACTGTAATCTCATTTTTTGTATCATTTTGTGTGGGTTTAGTTTAATTTGCATTGTGGAAGAATGTTGTCATGTCGGTGTGCAAGGGCAGAGCCTGACATCATTAATGTATAAAAGACATGTAAAAGACAAGTGTGAGTTCTACAGTTTCAAAGATTTCTCAGAGGCCATTTTTGAGCTTCACATATACTGAAAACCAGTTTATTTCAGTGTACAGGTAGGCAAATAGAACACTATATAAAGAGGCTATAGAATATAACTTGATTTTTCCATGATGTATTAGAAGTTAAAGCTATTCTTTATAATCAAGTATCTGAGGGAGATTGATTGGGTTTCCATGTTATATACATAGAACACATTATATCGCATTTAAGTAAATTGAAACATGCTGAAAAATTCAACTTGGTGGTGGGGCGTCGAAGGGCACCATCCTACAGGTATAAAATAATAGTTTATGCAAATGAGAATGTAATGTAGACATGAACCAGCTTCACGACTGGCTAAAGCAGCCTCTTGCTCTCCCTGTAGACTGCATTTTGCAGACTGTAGATATGCTGTGCCAGGGTCAAGCAGAGGTAATCCACCTGTTTAGTTTTCACATGACAGAGACTGAATGTGGTGAGGGACATTAGATTTGCATGAAGAGCACTTTCTGGTTCACTGGGCATCTCCTGTTCTTTCTCTACTACTCACATTTTTTAATATCATTCAGGTTTCATTTAGGATTGGGGCCTATAGTCTGTTATGATGCTTTTAAAGTTATTATTATTATGATTTGAAAAATAATGATTGTATTGTATTATTTTGTTATTGTTAAATGTAGTTTGGCAGAGGTGATGTTTGCAGCTCGTGTCTGCCACACCACATCTCGTGAGAATGTGTGGTCAGCTCCAGCTTGATTAAGTATTTGCTAACTTGGAGAGGACCACATGTATAAAAATCTGCAGTATTTGCTGACCAGGGTGGGTGTACGGTACTTCTTTTTGGTGGAGGTATTATTTTTGTGTTGCGAGATTTGTTTTTTTTTTGCTCTGTGAGTGTTGTCTTTGTATATCCTTTTGGTTTATGTTTTAATTGATCAACCTGCAGTACTTGATCAGATTCCTGGTCTGGGGACGTCACCACCAAGCCGTTCTGCCACACAGTCTTTAAAGCATGTTTAAAATGCCTCGGAGCTTAATAATGGGTTACATTTGGTAAATAGAAGCACTGATGGCTGTGCTAAGAGCAATCATGGAAACACTGTATTTCCATTGGCTGCTCTGTGTTTGGGTGTTTGGAATCAATTTACATAAAGATGACGGCTACTCTGTATTTTTTTTAGTAATACCTGTGGAAACAGCTACTTTTATATTATAAAACATAGTGGTCTTGTTGCATCAAGTAATTTTTTTTGTTAAGCAACTCTTGTGCAAAATGAGCATACTGATAAAACCTTTACTATGTCATGCTGCTCTGTATTTTTTTACTAAACTTTTTTTTCATAACATAACCATATATTAAGTTTCATGCAATATGCAGGTTTGTGCACAATTCATTTGATATTATCTCGACAACTACAATGCGGGTGCAGCAACCCTAACCCTAATGCGAGGGAGGGTGTATACTCCATCATTACTGAATTTGCCATGAGGCACAAACACAATGACTTTGAGGTGATTTATTTAACAAACTCTCCGCTTGCAAGACACACAATCCCTGAATGACAAGTTTTTTCAATAGAGGAAGTAGGTTGCCAGTGCTTTTGTACAACATATCAAGTAAAACTCTCTCCAAGATCTACTCGTTGCCACCCATAACCCATTCGAAACAGCACACATACATGTGGTCTATCTAATCACCTAAACTGACATCCTTGAACTATACATATTGAAGCCCTTAAACAAACATCACAGTGGCCCAAGTTAGAGCAGTTCTTCATTATTATTATTAGTTTATTTAGCAGACGGCAACTTACAGTGACTAGGGTGTGTGAACTATGCATCAGTTGCAGAGTCACTTACAATTACATCTCACCCAAAAGACGGAGCACAAGGAGGTTAAGTGACTTGCTCAGGGTCACATAATGAGTCAGTGGCTGAGGCGGGATTTGAACCGGGGACCGCCTGGTTACAAGCCTGTTTCTTTAACCACTGGACTACACTTTTTAGGATGGCAGTTTTTACATAATATAAGTTGGGACCGTTACAGTTTTCAAGTCAAGATTAAATACACACATAAAATGGCTTTCTTATCTTAGTGGATTTTAATGTGACTTTAAAATTGCTGCTTTTGTATTATTATGTGTATACTGTTATTTAAATCTGTTATTTAAATAGTCTGGTTGTGGCAGTTGTATGTGTGACATGCGACACAAATGTATTGTGGTTTGTTTTTTTCTTGCTATGTACTGTAAAGTGCTTTGCGATACTTTTGTATAAAAAAGCACTATATAAATGCAATAAATAATAATAATAATAATAATAATAATAATAATAATAATAATAATAATAATAATAATAAAACATACTATAGATCCCATATCTTCTCATCACAGGGTTTTAAAGATGTACTAGATATAGGGGTTTTGTCTTACATGTTTAAAAAGGCTGTTACTTTATAATTAGGGCTTCTGTTTTTCGGGTTTTATTAATTGTTTTTTTCGGTGCTTATGTTTAGCTATTTTCAAGTTTTATGTAAATCGTTTTTTTCAGGGCTTTTATTTTTGATATACTGTATGAAATTAGTGTTTTGGGTTACTTTTTTTTTGTTTTGTTTTTTGTGTGTGCCAAAATATGTATAGTAACTCGACAGTAACTTGCACACTGAAGTTGTACCTTTCTTCCTTTGCTGTCTTCCACAACGAAACCCCTATGGTCACTGGCACATTCTTCTGGGGTTTTTGTGTGTACGCATTTCTGTACATTTCGCCACAATTCTGTTTTAAATCCTCCGTGTCTTAACTGTAATACAGCTTTAAATCCCCCTAACAAGCCTCCATCCTGATCGTAATCTCATTTTAAATCTTGAAAGCGGAGTCTCCAATAGAAATGTAGGAATGTGCTGTCATTCAGTAGTTGGGGTGGGTTTAAAGTATTCAGAACTAATCAATGATAGATACAAGTCAGGAAGGCGGGACATTGCCCAGCAGCACAGGGAAATGTATTTATTATTATTTTTGTAGTAGGTTTTATTTTTTTTAATGTGAAAAGATTAAAGTCAACGTGAATATATTAACCATTTCCACAGTTTTTACAGTGTTTTCCGGTGGTTATTGGCTATCCACCAATTTAATTTTTTTTTGTATCAGGGGTGTTTTATCGGGTTTTATCGGTTAAATCCAAAAATCAGAAGCCCTACTTATAATCCCATCTTGAAAACTACATTATGATGTTGCCTGTAAAATGTTTACAGTAAGATCATTATAATAAAAAGGCTTTCCCCTTTTTAAATAAGTGCTTCCTACTCTACAACAGAACTTGAATATGGCATTTATAACCTTCTATTGCTGAATAAAGTGACTGGATTTGGGGATTAGAAAGTCAGTGGCAAACAAGTTGCAAAAGAGGGAGGAATAGCTTGTCCTTAAAGCTAAAATGTCCTTTGGAGAACGTAAACAAAAAAACAAAAAAAAGCTAAACTATTTATAAAATACCACTAAGATGATTCGAAATTGAAAACCAAGAAAGGTCTTTCAAAGTTTTATTTTGAATGTTTTATGTAACTGATGCAAGAAACCCATGCTTAATTGAATATTGTAGTTAATCCAAATACATTTCTGTCGGGTTCTTCCTGTACTTTGAAGAGTAAAAACTGTGTATCAAAGGCTAAGAATGATTCTGCTTTCCGGCAAAGGCACTCCGCGTGGAGCGCAGGATGCGCCCTATAGCCTGGAGGCCGCCGGTTCAAGTCCAGGCTGTTCCACTGCTGACCATGGACAAGAGCTCCCAAGGGGCGTTGCACAATTGGCCGAGCGTCGCTCATGTGGGGAGGGCTTAGGTCGGCCAGGGTGTCCTCTGCTCACCAAGCACTGGCGACCCCTGTGGACTGGCCAGGTGCCTGCGGGCTTGACTGTAAGCTGCCCAGAGCTGCGTTGTCCTCCGACGCTGTAGCTCTGAGGTGGCTGCATGGTGGACCTGCAGAGTGAAAAGAAGCGGTCGGCTGACAGCACACGCTTCAGAGGGCAAAGTGTGTTCGTCTTCGCCGCTCCCTAGTCAGCGTGGGGGGGTGGTAGCGGTTAGCTAAGCCTACAATTAATTGGCTATTTCAAATTGGGAGAAAATCAGGGTAAAAATCAATTAGCAACTACTAAATTAAAAAAAAAAAAAAATAATTGTTCATATAGACTGTGGCAATAAAGAGTATTTCATTTTATGCTTTAATAATTAAAGTGACAAGCATATAAAAACAGGGGTCTGTTTCTCTGAGTATCATTAAACAGCTTTTATATTCTCTGCCTGGGGTCCTTTCAGAGTGCTTTGAAGATAAGAAAAACTCTCAATTTTATTTGCCAAAATATCATATACCACTGCAATTAAGTTATCCACAAACAAATTATCTGCAACTCCTGGATAATCTGCATTTCTATATTGCCCTATAATACAGTGGTTTATTGAGGACAATTAAGAATTGTTATGTCGAGATCCTGAAATAATTTATCTCAGGGCCACCATAGGTAAAAGTATTTCCAAAACATGGCTCATACAGTATCTTCAGTTTAAATACATTGTAATGGAAAACTATGGTAAGATCTATGTAATATAGGTGAGTATATGTGTTATTCAGTGGACATGACAGTGAGTGTCTGAAATTCTACTAGAAACAGCCTCTTCATCCCTATGGAAACAGCACCTCTGTAAAAAAAAAAAAAAAAAAAAGAGTTTTTGACAAATAAACAACTGCTTTCTTTGTTGTAGAAATCCCTTTGAAAACTGATTGGTTGTGTTCTCCATGCATGCATTGCTGATACAGAAAAGAAGAAAAAAAAACTCTACTTAGGTTAGGTTTGGGGCATTTGAACATAAGGATCAAAACAACAACAACAAAAAATGCCTTGGATATCTGAAGGAGCATCAAAGACTGGTTCTGTAGGACAGAAACATGCAGTCTGTATAAATACACTCTTCCGTAGTGTTGGTTCTTCTCATTTTGCTGCTTCAAGCACATGGTTAGGGAGAGGGATCCTTGGATAGGCATTATTTGCTTATTATTACTTTGCATTTTTCACCAGTAATGGCTTTTGTTGAGATTCTTTACTATAGGTTGAGTTACATTGGCTTCTGTTTACAGCTTGAGTCAATATTTCACCTGTATATTTCTCATAAGACTGTACTGTACCCCCTTGCCCATTATGGAATTTTGTGCCTCACATACTGTACACCTTGCTTTCCTGTGTGAAAAAAACAGCATTGGAGAAAATAGTACTGACATTTTGTGTTACTCAGAGAAGGCCTGTTTCATTCTAGTTACATCCTGATTTTCTTAATAGCAGAGGTGTATTTTACTGTGGTGTGTTTTGCCATAAAATTGACAAAAAACAAAAACAAAAAAAAACAGAAGGATGCTCCAATACTTTGTATTGTTAAAAGCAAGCCTTTCAGGGATGTACCAGTCAGTTGCAAACCAAAAGGCTGGCATCCACTGATGAGGGAGAAAAATATGATTTACACAGCTAACCACATTCGATATATAATACTTAAATATTTAATAATGTTACATGGGAAATACAATTGAAAGCAAAATAGGAGGGGTGGTCCATTGAGACCCCATCTAACAGTAGCTGTTCAAAGACTGTGGAGTTCTTAACAACATTAATGAGGAATGATGATTTAAATCAATTTGGATTTAGTGAAGACAGATTGTGATTAATGGGAGACACTCTGCACTTGATGTCAATTGATCAATATTGAATGACCACTACAGATAAATGTTAGACGAACAAAGGGAAGTAAGGAAGCTTTTGGAAAACTTACTAAAATGGAGCCATGCCTCTGCTTGAACAAATACATCCTCCTGCCATGCAACCAAAAAGATGGGGCAGATTGTAAATAGTTTATATGAGTGTATGCTGGTGGGTATAATAAGAAAAGTAGAGATCAATCTAGCAATAAAATCTAGTTTACTGCAAAAATGAATGAAAGCAAGGAATACAACAATTTTAACTTTATGAAACTAGCAAAAAGAATACGCAAAGCAGCAAGTTTAACCAATCCTTCACATTTTCTTTGTATTGCTAGTTTTATTATTCAAAACTGTTTCATGCCCTTCAGAAAAATGGGGGCAAACTCTGAATGTTTTTGCTAAATATGGCACTAAAACTTTCCATCATAATAGCTCTGCAACAGGGGAGGCAATAGAGATGGTACGGAAATGAAATATAAAAATTTGCACAAAGTCAGTGGAAAGGCTGTCATTCAAAGGAAAGGGCCCATAGGTGACACTCTGCTGCGGATGGTGGTGATGTGAACTGACAGCACTGGAGATTCATTGTTCCTTGGTCAGTAGGGCATCACTCTTCCTGATTTCATGGAGAATGTTACATTGTTAGAAATGCATTTCATACTGGTTATGCCTTTATTCAGTTACTTCCCGCTTAGTTTAGTCTTATTGACAGCAAGAGATGGAGCCTGTTTTCAGCAAGCATCAAGTTAATGTCCTATTTATTCCTTCTGGGTTGCAGGTTGGGTGAATTCCTGCTGACAAGAAAATACATTTTCAGAAATAAGAAATGTTCGTATATCCAGAATATGCCGGAGGTCTGTGATGACAAAAAAACAACAATGGCTTATTTTATATGTAGTTTAGAAACTCCAAATTCTATCTCAATTGTCGTGACATAGCAAATGTAACACATCTTGTTCATTGCAATCCTGATTAAGACTTCAGATGAAGAGAAACAACAGATATTCTTCCCAGCTTCATAATTTGCTACCTAATTAGCTAATGGTCCCTGATCACTGATAGTGATAATCATTATGAGAATCTAGAAGGTATGTAGATGTCTATGTAAAAAGTATTGCACCTAATACAGAGTTGTTTAAAAATCCAGAACCACTTTTAATATTAGGAATACAGAGATTACATACACTGTTTTCAACAGTTCATTGTAACCATACAAGCCATATTAGACAACATGCTTTTTTTTAAGAGGTTCAAGATCGCAACATAGTTCATTCAAAGTCATGGCAGAATTTGGAATAAATGTGTGAAACACTGAAGACAAACACATGGAAAATATATCTTTAACACCACTTCCCCTGCCCTACACACCCTCCACTTACTCCACACTATTAAATGTCAGTGAATATGAATAGAGATTATTAGTATAGTATTTTAACTATTTTATCTTATTTTAATACATTTTCATACATAAATTAGCTAGTTTGGTCCATTTCCAGAGCCTCCACTTTACATCTCTTGGTCCTGAAATGAGAGACGTGACATTAAAAAATAAAATGAAAGCATGAAGAATTTCTAAAGGTGAAATGAGTGTAAAAAGAATGTTGAGTACAATGTATATATGGATCTCAGCAGCATCTGAAATCACGTTTTAGAGTATGTTCCCTTTGAATGGTAATGCCTGCATGTGAAAGGGTGGCTGAGGGTGACACTACACCACACAGAGATACTCGGGTGACACTACACCACACATAGATACTCGGGAGACACTACACCACACAGAGATACTCGGGAGACACTACACCTCACAGAGATACTCGGGTAACACTACACCACACAGAGATACTCGGGTTACACTACACCACACAGAGATACTCGGGTAACACTACACCACACATAGATACTCGGGAGACACTACACCACACAGAGATACTCGGGTGACACTACACCACACAGAGATACTCGGGTGACACTACACCACACAGAGATACTCGGGTGACACTACACCACACATAGATACTCGGGTGACACTACACCACACAGAGATACTCGGGTGCAAAGCACAGTGTGACGCCGTTTTTATTTTAAAACACAGACCAAAAATAAAACAGATAACAAAACAAATCACAAACACAACAAAACCCAGGTCAGGCTGGGCAATCACCTGTGCTTAATAAATACATTTACACAGCAGGGCTTTGTCCTGCCCCCTCTAATTACGTGCAGGGCTCTCTTTAGCCCTGCCACATTGCACATTCTGAATGTTAAACAGAATATGGAGCTGGATTATCTAGGAGCTCATGAGAGGTCTGTGGGGTATAATACATAGCTCATGGTTTACTTTGATTAGAAACTAACAGAACCTAAATTATAAATGGAGTTTAAATCCCCAATAGTCCTGTCTCCATTACTAATTTATTTTGAATTGTTTATTAATATATATTTTCTTTTCATCTAGATCTAGTATTAGTATGGTTTGATAAAGAGTTCAGTTACTGTACTGCCAACCAGTGTCATTTACACTTAAGACAAATAAAAAGTTTACTGTAGGTTGATTAGGATTTAGTCTTAATAACATAATTCACAATATATTTTCATTTGGTTTTAACAACGTGACTTACGGTAATAAACATTCAAATTCAAATCTCTGATAGCTATGGCACTTGTATTGCAACTCTTGAAAATAAATAAACAAATTGTCACGAGAGGAAAATAACCCCTTGTATGTGATAAGAGTAATCAGAAAAATAAATGAACGGTTCCTTCCTGCAATTAAGTTGCTTCTTCTGTATACTGTATTTATTCTCCCATGACTGAAAACCTTTTCCCTTTTACAGATTCTGAGTATAAGAACCTTGTCAAAGCTCTTTTTAATTGAAAATTCACATGCAATTTTTCTTTTTACGTATACTGTTATATGCTAATTAATCTTACAATAATTCATTTTTAATACAGACATATACATCAGTTTCATACTGAAAGAAATGCAAAACATTAAAATAAATTTATTTTACTACATACATTTTAGATTTTGGGGGGATCCTGACATGACAAAATCATAAAATGACAAATCCATTATGAGTGCAACAGCAGGATTCCCAGTTGGTTCCGGACATAGGTCACATCCAAAAATAAGGCTGCATCCATTATATGATATGCCAGCTGAAAAACAGGGATTGACATTTCCTCAGTGGTATTCTGTTCAGGGTTTCCTTGCAGACACAATGTATTGTGGAATAGAATTTTTAAGGATCCTGTAAAGACATATTTCTATGAGATTGGATAAAACTAATTCTGGCACACAGTAGAGAAGAGTAAAAATGAATTGACAAAGTTTCAACTAAGTTATATTGATGCTTTTTTTAATATAATAATATATTGTGTAAGGTGAGTCACCATGGTTTCTGAATCAAAATTTGACCAGTTGTTTTCTAAGGTTTCAGGATATTTTGTTGTTGTTGGTTTCTTGCAAACACAACAGGAGTCATTGTGCATTACAGTGACCTTAAACGTGTATGATCTTTTTACTCAGAGCTGACTTTCATTTAAGATGGCTGTTTGAACTGGGATAATTGTAACAACATTAACAAGGTGTGTTGTAACAATGCCTATCCCATACCATGGGGCAGGAATAAGCAGTATTTGCTGTTGTTCTATTACAGGTTTAATAGGTATAATTACATTATTCTGAGTTTCAGGACCTGGTCAGGGGGGTTATTAGTTTAATCTAATAATTAAGAACATGGTTGGAGCAGAGACCTATGCTGGACACGACAAATCCAACGTGCACTCGCTCATAGATCTGTTAATAGGAGGTCTACCACTGTCTGCAGAGGGGTGCCGGTGATGCCCTTGCTTACAGCCAGTGTTAGGGAGTAACGCATTACATGTACCCGATTGCTGTAATCCAATTACATTTTTTAATAACTTGTAAATGTGATGGTTCCTTTTTCAGACGGGTAATTAAATGTGGTACGTAGTTAATTTTAGTTATGTCCTTATTATATCATCTTGCTAGAAAATGGCACCAGAGGAGGGAATGTGTGTGTTTGATAGCTTGATCTTCATGAATATTTCAAGCTCAGCCTGACCAAACTGAAAAAAGTATCTCTGTAAAATGTAAAGTGTGCCTGAGAAGTAACTGTTTGTAACAGTAACATTTTTTAAGTAACTTGTAACTGTAACTTACCCAACATTGCTTACAGCAGTGATTCAGTCTATCAGCAATGGATCCACAATGTAGACATTGGTCAGTCATAGGTTGTTTAGTTCAGCTTTCTAAGCCACATACAGTTAGTCATCCTTTTCAAACAAAATCCCAAGGAAATCCTTCTTTCACAGCAAATACCATTTAAGCCATGAATTGGCTGTTCAGTCAGAAAATGCTTTACTACTCCTGCAAGGGTTTGCACATGTAATGCCTTATCATCAGCGTTAAGGCTTTTAGGAGATAAAAGCTTGGTTAGTTACAGTACTGTACATTTCGATCAGATGAGTGCCACCAGATTAAGGGATTTACTTGGTCCCTAGTTGTTCATATTTCATTGGACAGACTTTTCCCAGTTTTTAAAGCCATAAAACACATTGCATATGATCCCTTGCCTAAAATCACAGCAATTTGATTGACCTATATTTAATTGAGGGGTAATTATTTGAATAAAGACAAGCATCCCCTTATATCCCCAGATTATGATATCCTCACTAAAGTCAGAATCAAGTTTTATCAGAACTGTTATTTTTATTACAGTGGTTTAAGAGCAATACACAACAATATTTAATTTTCAGAAAATCAGTACACACTATGCTAAAATATAGGAGGATATTAGTTTAATTAAAACATATTAATAAAAACCCTAACCGTAGCCTGTGCATATTTAAAGCTGGCAAATGAAGGTCTGTAAATGTGATTGATTTTCATACATTTCAAATTAAATAAGCATTAAAATGCATAATCTTTGTAGTCTATAGCACAGAGCAATACCAGTACATAACAATGAGATCAATTTAAGCAAAAGGTCAAGGAGTAGAAGATTGGTATAATATGCAAATCTGTAAATATATGTGTAAATTCATGTTATGGACAATCTAATTAAATATAAACTTGGATGTGCTGCACTCAGATTTCCACAATTTGTACTTCTGAAATGAAAACATCTACATTTTCACAGCAGATAAAGTTTGTAAGATATGATATTTTTATCTACAGCATGAGGCAGAGCAGCACTCATAAAACTGTGAACTGCTCATATAATCTGACTTTATATTTAATGGACTGTTTTTGTCAGTGTTTAGAATTAATTTACACATCATTTAAAATGAGTTAGTTTACAATACAGGTTTTATAGCACTATGTAGTCAAGGGTCCGCTTAGAATATCTATCTGTTTGTTTTGGCCATCGTGCCGTTATTTTTACAAAGTGTTTTGTTTTGTTTCAATCTTTTGATTTAATAAAGAAATGAGTGCATTTGAGTGCCGCTCCGCAGTACTTGTCTGTTGTGTTGATCCATTCATTTCTTGGTCTGACGTCACCCACAAGCCATCCTTACCACAGTCTGCAATTAAGTTTACTAAATTAATAATGGCATTGGCACTACCCGCAAGCCACTCCCCTTTTCATGCCACCAGTAGAGATGCTCAATCAGGCTGGCTAGGCTGTAGTAATGGATTTAGGTAAATTGGTTAATGTGGTGCTATGTTGTGAAATCTTAACAAAATGTCTACCAGTTGCACACAGGGGGCATTCAATTGACAGTCTTGTATCTATTAAAATAAGGCCTTTGTGTGCCAAGATTATGAAAAACAAACACGTAATAGTGAAAGTTTGGGTATTTATATCTGTGGAGATATGTAAAACAAAAGGGAAGGTACAGCAATGTTATAATGACTTAATGACGGTGGTATTTAAATTCACCACTGTTTAGATCAATAGAGTAGACCCCAGGATTTTAATGTTGTAATGTGTGAGCATCCAATATACAGGACAATACTATTTAGTTGGTAATGTTTTTTATGTTTTCCATAGTACTAACATCCAATTGGTTATCACATTAAAGGTTATATTTAAAAAAACACAACATACTGTATTACTGTACATATTACTATACTTTTTTTATTAGTGACAGCTGACCGATTGAAGACCGATTGATAAACTGCTCCTCAGATTTTGAAACAAGAAATCCTTCAATACAATTAACATTATCTTCACATTTTATGTACAGTACTTTTTTTGTGCTACTGTTTGAATAAAACTGCATTAACCAAAAAATGACTTTTCATCTCTCCTTGTGCATTAGACTTGTATTTATTCATTTATCCCTCCCCCCCCTTATTTTTTTGTTGTTACCATAGTAAGTTGAGATTTTGTAAATATGTAGGGCATTTCAAAAAGGTGGTAAAATCTTCCTTTTTTATTAAATCATTTCCCTTTTGGGCGTGGTGGCTGAACCATCTTATCAATATTATAATCCTTCAGGGACCAATTCCCAGAAGCACTAGATAACCCTGAACACACAACTGCATTTATTTATATTTGGATACATAATCGCATAGTGTTTGACTGCAGTTGCAAATAAAAGCTGTAGTGACAGTGTACTTGTTTAACAAGCTATGAGTACCTGCACATACAGTATAAAAATATGAGCCTTATTGCTGCTTATAATTAATTAACTATCAGATATAGCACAAGGCCTTCAACAGCGCACCTATGGACATTTTTTTATTCCATGACAGGAGCCTCCCATGTGGAGACAGAGGTTATAGTTGATATGCCTCACAGGTGAACAGGTATTATTTACAAAGACACACAGACTACAGCTCAAGTGACACTACCAGCAATGGTAGCACACTAAGGAGATACTGAGGAATGTTCGTAAACAAAAATAAAACACTGTATAAAAACTATAAAATAAAAGGTGTTGTGAAAATGGCGTGCGGTACTCCTAGTACATGGAGATCCTGCTTATTTACCTCGCTCTCTATACTTTGGTGGGATTACAATCCCTAAACTCATCTTTTCTGTTCAATAAACAAACCCGACTCTGGCTACTCGCCTGGCCGTCATGGTTTCGGTTTCTTTCTTTGGCTCCGACCCTGGTTTACCCTCATGGCGATCGGAGGCTTTCAGCAAGATGTTTAGCTCACTTTGTCTGGGTAGCGTGGATGTTGGCCAGCCCTTTGGCTTTGCAACAGCTCTGAAGTGAATAAACGGGAGCTTTTTATACCCAACGCCCCGCTGGAACACACCTATCTGCTGATTAGATTCCACACTTGGTAATCACAGACGTCAGGCAGACTCTCCCAACGGCATCAGGTACTTCATTAATTATTTACAACAATTACAATAATACACACTATTTACAATCTACATTTACACAAAGAAAAACATATTCATGTGCTTGGCTTGTGCCCTGCCACACCTTCATTGTTTTCCATATGACTTGTTCTGTGCCAGGACCAACATTCAGCACTCTACATAGATCCATAGCATATGTGGATATACCTAAATAAAATTACTTCAGGCCAGCCCTGTATATGGACAGAATGTGCACCATTAACATAGACATTTGATGGGATTGGGCTCCAAGATGGTAATGCACCCAATGGCACCCAGCACAACACACATTATATGACCTCCCTGATTCTGAATGCGCAACAATGGGATTGTAGATTGTATTTCCGTAAACTGTGCCACAGTTTGTTACTTGAACTAGAATTGAGGTGTCACAGGCCCAAACCTAAAAAGCCATTCATATTCCCTCTCCAAAATGAGCATCTGGCAAAAGTCAATCCATCATCTCAATTCATTATCTGTTTATAAGAAACCTGCTGGTGCTTGGCCTAATTAATATAAAACAAAATGAAAACCGCCTTTCTCATCAATTACTTATTAAGAATATTGTCTATTACAATTCAAGCAAAACTGCTTAAGTGCTTTGATTGATCAAATGATATATTCATTGAGATGAAGTTTTTTTGTACGGTGCACAGACTTTACTGCCCAGATGGGAAAGTCCTGTTTTTAAACAAATTTCTCCGCAGATCAAAAAACCTTCCTTTTCATCTGGCCATGCCTACAAGAAGCTACTCTTCAATTCGGGATGCATTATTTTTGTACTTTGTAGTTTTTTGTCAATTCTGATTTATTTGCCTTTTTTCAGCAAACATACATTTTAATGATATATTATTTTCAGGATAATTCTTTGTATTATAAATGCATTATTTGAACCAGTGAAATGATGCCCTAGGTCAAATATATTCAATTCACAGAAAAAAATAATTTTTGTTTTCTTGTTCAAACCAGCATGGCAAAGGACGATATACTTCACAATACTGGATTACAGTGTTAAAAGCTGCGGTTTGAGACACTTCTCTGACAGTGCAGATGTTCATCCCAGTTAAGTCAGCTCTAACTTGCTGTTATAAAGATTTCATTTGAAGTAATATGTTTTGTCATTTTCCAATTAAATGTCTAAAAATAAAATGGCACAGGTTAAATACTCGTGTTAGAGTTCTGAAATCCAGCTGTAATTTAACTTCAGAAGATTCTTCGATTTTTGACCTCAATTACAGTAACAAAGGAGATTGTTATAAATAACTCTCTAACAGGTATAGGAGAAAATCTACATGCAAAGCATTGGATAGCTTGAATTAAGCATTTCTCAGAAATCACAGTACGGTAAATTATTTCCAGACTGTGAACATTCATTAATGCCCCTGTTTCTTGATGTATGAAGCAATTTAAATTGCAAAAACTCTCTCAGAACAATGTTTCTTTATATAACTAGCAAAAACAAAATAAGGAAATTAGAATCTGGTAAACAAGTTGATAAAACTTGATGAGGAAATATATGTGGTTAGAGTGACAGCTAACATGTCTGTTTTCTTCTCGTAAACACCTTAAGGAAGGGTAATGGCTGAATACTAATATACAAAAAATATATTATACGACATTTGTAATATGCATATGAAGTAGAAAGGAGGATTATCTATACAAGTAAGCCATGTTAATCTCATCTACAAAGCTGTAGATTTAAATTAATGACTTAATTTTTACACTCAATTCCTAGAAGTGTAGCTCCTGGACATACAGGAGATTGAGGTATGTCCAATTCTTTAAAATGTTGAAACACCCATGACAATACATCAAGACTGAAATTAAATTTCAGAAGGCATGAACATTAGCTCTGAATCGTTTGCAAGGGGTCTGCCCCTCTCAGAATGAGTTTACCATCTAATAGGTAAAGCTATTATTGAAGCAGATGAGTTTCATGGCAATACATTTCAAATGGAACTTTAAAAAGTATTGGACTCTCATCTTATGCAGAACTATGCCTCAGCTTTTTAACTGCAGCAGGAGGAAGTCAAAGAACTGGTTATTCTGAGGGCAGCTGTTTTGCAGGTATGTGTTGCTGCATTAAGATTTGACTCACCTACCATAGTACATACATAAAATGATAAAGAATGCTGTTCTTGAAAGATGGTGTACACTTTTTTTCTTGGAAAAAAAGCATTAATTTTGTATTTATTGAGGAAATTAAATAATGAAGGAGCTCTTCAGTTTCAAAGACAATCTTGGTTGTATTCATTTTTTTAATTACTGCATCTACAAAACCAGAAAATAACATATATATTATGATATCTAATAAATGGATTAAAAAATACATTATTGTCTCCTGAATTCTGTTTGTGATGAGTTCATGGTGGTGTTTAATATGAATTACTGTACCATTAATTATTTTATACTTCATACAAATTAAAATTGCAATTACTTAGTAGTTACTATGTAATTACATTGCTTAAAATCATCAAAACACCATGCCTCCAAATCAGCCTAAAATTGTGAACACATACACCTCTGTATTTCTTACTGAACCTATTTTTTGCAATGAAATTTATCATGTGCTTTTAAGAATGTAGGGCAGCAGTGTGGAGTAGTGGTTAGGGCTCTGGACTCCTGACCGGAGGGTCGTGGGTTCAAATCCCGGTGGGGACACTGCTGCTGTATCCTTGAGCAAGGTACTTTACCTAGATTGCTCCAGTAAAAAAAAAACCCAACTGTATAAATGGGTAATTGTATGTAAAAATAATGTGATATCTTGTAACCATTGTAAGTCGCCCTGGATAAGGGCGTCAGCTAAGAAACAAAAATAATAATAATAATAATAATAGTACTGAGGTAGGTGTGTTCAAATTACTGCTCTTTCTAATGTCTGTCTCTGATTGGTCTTGCTATGCAATAAACCTTTCTCATTGGCTCATGCACTTGTACAAAAGCAGGCTTGTTTTAATATAGACCTTTGTTTTTGGTCAAAAGCTCTCGTCAGGCCATCACCAATTGGTCTCACCATGGTATACAAGGGGATTGTTTCTGGGTAATGGTTCGAGCTTACCCCCATCCTCAAACATATTATTCTCTCAGGAACACAGAGGTCTTTATAACACAGGAAACAGTCACTTAAATGTTACAGTGAGGGTCTCATCCTCACAGTATGTCTTTTTTCATTGGCTCAAGTACTTGCCTTTCTGATTTATGTACAGTTAGAATAAATAATACAAAATTCAATAAACAGTTCAACATGGGTCCAGATTTTCACATTATACGTGAACAATTTCTACATGAATAAATGGTACAAGTCTCATTGTGGCCAACACTGATTCAATGACATATTCTTCACTGCTTGTCACAGTGCTGCTTGTTGTTAGAGTCATTCAGCCAGGGGAAGCTAATTCCACCCCATGTTTTATTGCTATAATTAAACTATCAAGTTCGTAGGACCTGATCAGGGGTTTAACTGGCTCAATCTATCAATTGTCGTGTTTCACTGCAGCTGCATCGCATTAACACAAACAAAAACACATTCTCAAAACACTTCATCTTTGGAGCATTGAAAAATATGCCTTTTCTATATTATAACAAGTGATCTTTTGGTGCATATAAGAATGATATGACTTATGTAATATATGTTATGTTCTCTACATAACGATAGAAGGAACTGCGTTTTCAGTGAGCTCGTAAGCAAACTAGGATATCAATATTAATTGTGGCAAAATTATGATTTATTATGTTGATTCGAATACAATTGGCCAATTTACGTTGATGTAACAGTATCAGTTTTTATTTCCTTAAGTCCTTTGCAATAGTGTTATATTTTGGTGGTCAGGGTTATAAAAAGAGCTAGATTGAAGAAGCCATGGTTACCTATCCTAGCTTTAAAACGCTATTAATATACAATGTATTTACATACCATATTAATAAACTTACCTTCTGTACTAGATCAGTAAACAACATTGGTTAGTACGTTTTGATTGTCTTAACTTTCATCTAGGTATTTAATACCATATCACTTTGAATTACCACCACCACTCTTAAATAAGCGCCACACTCAGGGTATCAGTTTTGTAATAGACACTGCCCTTGAATAAACGCTGCTCTCAATAATGAAACATGTACATTTTTTCCCTACCCCAGCTCAAATAAATGCAGCAATAAATGCATACAAGAAACAGGCAAAACTGTACAAATAGAAACAAAATGAATTGAATAAACTTGAATAAAATGTATTTAAAATAATACAATTACACACTGGAGCATACCGGCATTTTACTGTAAAGTTTATGGAACCCAAACAAAAAAAGAATACCATAGGTATGCAACACTATGTACTGATACAACAGCACTAAAGTAATACATTTTAGTTGTAATGCAGGAGCTGTAGGATTATTATTTAAGTTTCTTAAATGCATTTCTGTTTTGGTATTTTGGCTAATAAGAGACGCTGCAGAATCCTGATCCAGACAGGAAGTTCGGAGAGTGGGGGGGGGGGGGGGGGGGCGGTTTGGAGTGTCAAGCAGAAGCTAGTGTAGCTCTTCTAAGAATGATCTCCGTGAACACACCCATTGGCTAAACTGGTCAGATTCTGCACAGATTGATCTCCATGAATGCACCCTTGCTGTAGCATTGCTGTTTAGGGGATAGCCGCAGGATCAACTCATCTTCCTCACCGAAGCCCTGCCTGGACCAGGAGACCGGGAGTGTTTATTTGTCTTTGCTGGTTGAAGAGAAAGAAACACGCCATATATTAAAGAGTTCAGCCCTGCGACTCTTAGAAATTGCTGTAAAAAAAAGGGGAAAAAATAACCATACCTCGTCGGTGCTGAATTGACATTTCTCCCTTGTTATTATTTCCCTCTCCACACTACACTGGTATGTGTCCTCACCTAGTCAAACAGTGACCTGATCTGTGAGCGCAACAGCTTTCAGTTTAACTGGACTTCTTCGCTATCCTGATCAAGTTGTATCTGCAGAAATAAACTTCAATATACGCCTCTCTCAAATACCGCAATAAAAAATTGCGCCTTTCGAAAACCGTAGTACCAGGGTTGCCAGATTTCTACTATGTTTATAGCCCAAAGTCACTTCAAAACTAGCCCCATTTTTTGTGAAACCAAGCTTATTATTATTAACATGTAGGCGTATGCATAAAAAACAAACAAACAATCAATAGCTTTCGTAGGAAAAGATAAAAAATGGCAAGCCCCAGCACAGTGCATCCACACATCATTATAATAAAGAAATCTGTAAGGAAAGGCACAATCAACATTCATACCAGCAACTGGATTACAGTGAGATTCCTTTACTGAAGCACTAATGCTGCTACTGTTTCCCAAACAATAATGCAAAGAAAACAGTTCAGTCTTTTAAAGTTATACCACCAATCTAATTAGATGATCAACATCAATTAAATCAATTAAACAGCAACATCAATTAAATGCACCTGAACAAATTGCAAAAAATAGACATAACAGCTTGACTTTTGTTTAATAAACACAAATAAAGTTAACAGTTAATTGTAAGTATGCTCCATACATTGAAATATAACACATAAACATAATAATAATAATAACAATAATAATAATAAAAATGTATCACTTTATATTAAGGTGTTGCTTATTAATGTTTTATAAATATATACTACTTAATAACTATGTTATAGGGTATTAATAAAGCATTGTAGATTGTTTATAACCATGCAATAGCCATAGACAGAATTATGTTTAAACACCCCAAACTACAATAGGTGGCTAAAAACTGTCCCCTTTATAAAAAACACAATTCCGCCTATGGCTATTGCATGGTTAAACACCCCAAAGTAGAATAGGTAGCTAGAAACTGCACCCTTTATAAAACTGTAATTCTGTCTGTGGCTAATCTACAATGGTTTATTAACACTCTATAACATAGTTATTAAGCATATTTTTATATATTTATAAAACATTTATAAATCAGTAATAGACAGCACCTTAATATAAAGTGTTACCAAAAAAACATTTTTAACTTCTCACCTTCAATCTCCTCATGTAAGGGCCAGCTGTTATCACCATGCAAGTCCATTTTAAATATGTACAAAGAAAAAAGTCCAAAAGAATAAAAGTACAAAATTATGAATAAAAGAAAAAAAGTTTTACATTGTTTTTTTTTTTTGTTTTTTTTTTTTACTTTTTACAAAAATACTTTTTATATTTGTTTTAGTTTCAAAAAAGCTCCTTGGAGTTGGCATCTTCTGTGTTATTTGCTTCATAGATGTCGCCAGTACACAGTGACAGCATTGCTTCGGATGGCTGAAATTGGTTGCAGCACATCTTATTACGCTGCATATACCGTATGCTCTGACCCTAAGAATATTTTCCAACAATTTCTCTTGCATTCGGTTCCTTAGTTTGGTTTTGATTAGAGCCATTTGTGAAAAAGCATGTTGATGCATTGCTAAATGGTAGAGCTAAAAGTGATAAGGCAAAAAGACCTTCAGTGAAATCTTTATCACCAGCTGCATCAGTGTGCTTTGCCACTTCAACTCAGAACTCTTCAATTTGGCTGTCTTCTTCAGTGTGCACCCAGGGTACATTGTTGAAAGCTCGCCATTGCTGTTCGAATTTGCCAAGATCTCCATTGTAAAGTGGCAAAAATGATGAATTTGTCAGCTGTGGCTTTTTGGAACTGAGTACAACAGTTGGGCTGAGAACGGTAAGTGACTCACGTTGTTGGATATTGGGAGGCAATCTTTGGTTTATCTCTTTCTGAAACTCGAACATGTAATCTCTGCATCTGCATTTGATATCCTCTGCTTTCCGAGGTTCGATCTTTGATTCTGACAGTTCTAACTGGAACTTGATCCCGAAGTCAACTGCTGAAAGTGGCAAACTGTTTTTGTCGCAAGTTATGTCAAATTTTAGTACAGATAATTGTGAGGCTTCATGATTCGTTGGATCAAACTGCGGTAAAATGTCATTAAATCAGCAATAAGTTTCGCTGGCTTGGCACTGTCAAGCTGAAACAGCTTGTTTATTCTGTTGACCTCATTGACAACAGGCTGAAGAAAAAACACATACATTCTGTTTACGGGGTCTGAATACATCTGGTACAGTAGTTCAGCATTGCAGTTCCTTTCAGTGTCCTTTGTAAGCTGAAAGCGCAGCTTTAACTTCTCGTACTGAGAAAGCACTCACTCAACACACTGGCTAATCACGAGCCATCTTGTGTCAGAAAGCTCCAAAATCTTCAGCAGGGCGTCTCCAACATTAATGGTAGCATAGAGATTGCGGTACTTATTTTGACCCAGAGTGCTGTGGTAATACCACGAGTACGTCTGTGATACCATGTACTCAATGTTTCGAGGAAGTTCGTCCATTGCTTTAGATGCATATAGCTGCAGTGAAGGACACCTTCCGAAACTTTGTTAGTACCGAATTATTTTTCCCACACATTGCATTGCAACTGTGTGTTGCCAGACCAATGCATTTCCACTTCCATTTTGTTTTCCTTTAAGAATTTGAGAAAGGCTGTTGCAATGCTGTGACAATCACCGGCTGGCAAGCTAATAATCCTGGCAAGTTTTCTGCTGAAGTACCTGAACACCACACAGAGTTGCTTGTTTGCACTGGTGTCTGTGCTTTCGTCCACAATTAGAGAGTACGGCTCTTTGTCGATGTCTTCAAGCATCTCCTGATGAACAACAGGCCCAATGACAGATTGATCATTTTGTTCTATGAAGGCTAATATCCTTCTGTGCAACTTCCCTGACTATGAATCCCAAATGGTCTACAGTGAGGATGCTGGAATGGCAAGCAATATGGGCTGCTAGCTTCAACTCACATATTTTAACGGAATTGTCAGCTTGTACTTTCTTAAATCCCGTGTCAAATAAGCTTCTTGCATTTGAAAAGGGAGCCACATTTCTAATGTTTCTCTGTCTTACTTACTGTGAGCTAACAGATCGCTGTGATGTGCTCGGACTTCACATTTACAGTACCTACACGCTGCTTGTGAGTCATCGCCAGGTACACTGCTAATCCATTCTTTTAACCTTTTTTTTCTTTCTCCCAGTCTTTGCAGTATTTTTTTCTGTATTCAGCCCACTTACCCAGTGGAATCTGGTTATAAATTCAACTTCGTTTTTCCTGCTTTTTCGCGGTTTCGATGTTTCTACCCTTTCTTAAAATGGCTGCTTTTCACTATCAATTAACACAATCATTCGTCTCTGAGACCACTCGCATGGTCATGCGCAGTGGTGGTTGTGGTCATGGGCAATATATGTTATTTTATTGGGAAACACAGTTCTACATAGTTTGTGTGCACTGCAGCGGGTAGCCTGCAAAAGTTGTGGACAGGGATCATTTGTTCAATTAAATATTTTGTGATTAGGTTATTCATTTTTAATAGATAAAAGTTATTCTTTTTTGTATATAAAGTAAAACTAGCCCAAAAAAAACTCTTGAAAGTAGCCCAAAAGGTACCAACCCGCGACTCCTAAATATTTCCCGCGGCTCTTCAAAGTAGCCCAATTCCGTGGTAAAACCGCAGACCTGGCAGCTCTGCATAGTACTTCTAATTACCTCTGCCCTCGAATAAGCGCTGCAGCTGTTTTTAGCAATTTAAAATAAACACTGTGGCGTTAATTCAAAATAATACAGTACTTTACTGGATCCTTTAACAATTAGCTAAGGTTATATGTGGTACAAAATATGTACCTGCTGTACACAAAATAAAAGTTTTTAAATTAAAAGTACAAATATTCATTCTCTTTACTAAATAAAATGATATGTTTATATTTATAAGCTATAATGGAATGCATGTACTCTATAATGGAATATATTATCAGGTTATTAATGTTTAATACAGCCTAGCAAAATCAATTATCTCTTCCTTTCCAGTTTGACTTTGGCTCAAACCTGACTATTTAACCCTAATACTGTCACACTTCATTGGAAATAATGGGACAAAGTTGTTCCAGAGGCAATCCAGGAATACACAGTAGACACTGACAGAATATTTTGTTTTCTAATTATTGCTAGTGTCAGGATATTGTCAGTTTTAATTCCAGTTCCCATTCAATAAAGTAACATTCACTGTGGAATGTAAACTGCATTTCTTTTCCAAAATGTTAGTGACCTGAAGACACTGTTGTTCCTGCCTTCAGTTACTGAAAGCCGTACTGGTTTTCAGATGGGGGCAATATTTTATACATAAGCACTCAATACCCTTTTTAGATGAAAGCAGGCTACCTTTGCTGTGTGCTGCTCAAATAACAGTGCTCTCAGAGCCATTACTGTACTAAAGTGGGGTACATAAAAAATCTTTCAACAAATGGAAATATATACAGCACACATACACAGTATTACATGATTTCCATTACACGAGAGTAGATGTTAAAACTTCATGCTGATTTGAACTCGGCTCTCGCCAAAATAAGCACCAACTAAGACGTAGCTTTACAGTAAACTAATGTGATCCATATGTGTCTCCATCCATTTACGTTTCCTTCCATATGATGATGTAGATATCCTTCTGTCTGGTGTTAATGGCTGAAGTGTAATGCTGGCTCCAGGGATCAGCTTATTTTGCCTCCCTGGCGCATCAGCACACATAACGGCTGCGATGCTGGCTCCGGGGATCAACCACAGTGCGGCCTCCCCAGCGCATCAGCATGACAACCGTCTGGATTGAGCTAAGTAGGGTACATCTCTGGGGTCTTCAAGTGGGCACATTCCATCCTCAGTGTTTCGTCGACTAGCCCACGACACCTCAAGAGGGATCGACGGTGATTCTGGCATCCCAGCATCACCCCCCTCCGTCCCCCACTCAACTCAGTCCAGCTTACTTACCTGTACATCAGCGTTTCTTTCTTTCTATTGTGCTTGAGATCCCCAGCCAGAATCTTTCCGTCTCAACCACAGCCAGTTGCTGCTCCTCTCTGCTGCTTCAGATAAGTTCTTCACTGTGCGACGCAACTCTTGGCCACTGAATCCGACGTCTCTAAGAAACCGGGTTGTAGAGTGTGCCACAAATCCTCGACAACCCACTTCCACTGGGTAAACCCGGACTCTCCATCCTCGCTGTTCTGCTTCAGTGGCTAGTTGAGCATACCGCAGTTTCTTCCTCTCATACGCCTCATCTACAGCATCCTCCCATGGCACTGTTAACTCTATCAGGTGAACAAGGCATGCTGATCCAGACCACAAGACAATATCTGGTCGAAGGTTAGTGGTGGCAATCTCAGGTGGAAAAATAAGCCGTTGACCAACATCTGTCAGCATTTTCCAGTCACTAGCAGCTTCCAGTTGTCCTAGGCGAGGATTGGTTTTAACACCTTTTCTTGGTGGTTGCTCTCCTGGGCGGAGGAATGTTGTCTTTTGTGTGTAATGTTTTGATGGAACAGGTGGCAACTTATTGGTCATGTTACGCTTGTCTTCCAATGCTAAGGCCAAACATCGCAGCACCTGGTCATGGCGCCAAGTAAACCGTCCTTGGCTAAGAGCCACCTTACATCCTATCAAAATGTGCCTTAATGTTGCAGGTGATGAACACAAAGGACATGAGGGATCCTTTCCTACCCAGAGGTTTAGGTTCTGTGGTGATGGGAGAACATCATATGTTGATCTGATGAGGAAACTGATCCTGCTCTGTTCCATTGACCATAGGTCTTGCCAGCCAATCTTGCGTTGTTCCACACTCTCCCATCTCATCCATTCTCCCTGCTTGGCCTGGGAAATGGCCTTTATACACCTCATCCTCTCCTCCTGCTTTTGCACCTCGTTGACTACCAGCTTCCTCCTTTGAGCTGGGGCTGCCTTGTGCCATGTAGGAGGAGCTGAACTGAGACCAAGACCCCCTCTTCCATGCTGAACTTGCCCCATGATGTCACCAATTCAAAGGGCAGCCTTTGCATCTTCCACAGCTTTCTTTGCCACCCACTTTCTTCCAGTTGCTGCCTCCCTTACGCATTTGTCGCGTGACTCTACTAATGTCATTTCCAGTCTGACCTTGGCGCACTTAAACTCCTCGGTTAGAGTGGAGACTGGTAGCTGCAGTATTCCTTTACCATAAAGTCCCACTCTGCTGAGGCAGCGTGGAACTCCCAACCATTTCCTGATGTATGAACTGATTAAAGCTTCCAGCTTCTCTACTGTTGTCAAAGAAACCTCGTACACAGTCAGTGGCCACAGCAACCTCGGCAGTAGACCAAACTGAAAGCACCAGAGTTTTAGTTTACCTGGTAGAGCGCAGCTGTCTATGCTCTTCAACCCTTCCACTGCTTGTTGTCTAACTTCTCCCACACAAACTGTGTCCTTTAGATCCCTGTCGTACCATCTCCCAAGACTCTTCACTGGCTTCTCAGACACTGTTGGTATTGCCTCACCATTAATGAAGAATGTTTTATCTACTACTTTGCCTTTAATTATAGAGATGCTCCTCGATTTAGTGGGCTTGAATTGCATTCGTGCCCATTCAATGTTATTGGTTACTTTGCCCAATAACCGATTAGTGCAGGCTACTGTTGTAGTCATGGTTGTCATGCCATCCATGTATGCTCGAATTGGTGGTAGTCGCATTCCAGAAGCCAAGCGCTCTCCTCCCACTACCCATTTTGATGCCCTGATGATTACTTCCATTGCCATGGTAAAAGCCAGTGGAGAAATGGTGCATCCTGTCATTATTCCAACCTCTAGGCATTGCCATGTAGTGCTGAATTCTGAAGTTGAAAAACTAAATTGCAAATCTCCAAAGTAGGCTTTCACTAAATTTGTTATTGTCATCGGTACACTACAAGTTTCACAGGCAAGTTTGACAATGTGCAAACAATAATGCATTATTAATGCAAAAATGCAAAAATGGAATTCATATTTTCAGCAGGTGGCAACTAGATGCTCTTTAGGTCATCCTTAGTGTAGGTATCAAAAATGTATCACCATCAAACTCCAATGAACATCCCCCCATTGCATCACAACACATTTATTTCATGCTGTGAAAAACAAGGTTTGTTTATTTAGCAAGCTTTTGTGTAGCCTTCCCACATGAAAAGTATTTTGCAAATGACTTGATTTCTAACACTCACATTAGAATGTAATTAAGTGGTATCATCAGTTTTATAACTGGACTAAGAGCTCCGGAAAAAAAAGTGCCCTGCTAGTTTCACTATATTAAGTCAAAATCAATCATAATTGCTATTATAATTATAATTACCATAATGAGCATCCACTCTACAAAGATCATCACTGGAAAATTTAACAAAAAAAATATTGGCAAAAACACATATTAGTCATACACTATTTACTTATGAAAAAAAAACTCCCCCATTTAAATGTGGAGCTTTCATACTGTATCACGCTCTAGATTAACTAACAGTGTAATTTTGATTTAGGCGTGTTCCATGTGTCCAATGTGAACATGACCAAGACAAAAGAGCTGAGCTCCAGTTTCAGCACATACTCAACTCAAGTCAGCTACTTAATAATAATAATAATAATAATAATAATAATAATAATAATAATAATAATAATAATAATAATAATAATAATCTTTATTTATAGAGTGCCCTTCATACCACAAGGTTCAAGGCGCTGCACAAAAAACAAAAAAGAAGGTAACAGAACACAAAGATTAAAATCAAAGTTAATAAAACGGCATAAATTGGTGAATAAGTTAAACAGTTACAGTTAAAAAAAACAACAAACAAAAAAAAACATCATATATCGCAAAGAGATAAGACACAATTTAAAACAACTAAAAACAACAATAAATAAAATCAAATATACTTATCACTATACTTAAATCAGTGATAATGTACACACACACGTCTTATTTAATTACATCATTTTCAGTTATTCAGGTTTAACAGTGAAAAACTGTTCTTACAACAATATGTACATTTTGCAGATTTCTGATTGGCTGCTTTCTGCCACATGCAGATCCTCCAAATGAAAGATTGTCAGCAATGGTTGCCACATTGAATACTTGGAGATAAACAGCAAGCACTGACTGCAGTATTTGAAGGCAGTATAAACTTATATTCTTTTTTATATGTGGTGAATAAATTCTTCAGCAGAAACCTTTTTTTTCCCCTCAGCAATGGACCAGCACTTTGACAATTAGAATTTGATTTGAATGTGTTTTGTGTAACATTGTTCTCTAGGATTTGTGTGTTTTGTTTGATAAAGGAATTTATTGCATCCCCTCTCTGCAAATCGCAACTATTTGACAAACAATGTGATTTAGAGGGACAGTTTTGTTGTCATGATTGAAACAATTGATGCCTAATAAGAACAATAATTATTTAGATTTTGACTACAAATTAATGCAAAAATAAAGTGATGCATTTAATATTCAATACAGTATACAGGAATTAAAAAACAATGCTTGTGCTGGATGGTGTAACGGCATGATTACTGATAATCTGATACTGTGCTATGTAGGATTCATATTTTTTTTTTCCGGTTCTTATGTGTTTCCTAGTTATTACTCCCTGATAACTTGAATTAATATAAATGTGTCAGGCACTGTACTATATTCTCATCAGAAAGTTTCAATAATTTAAAAGCAGATGAAAAAAATATATAGTTAAAGGCTAGCTTAATAATCATACTAGTAATGAAGCTATGTCTTAAGAAATGCCCTCTGAATGTGCGTAATATTAAATTCCATGATATGTTCTTAATCATCATTTATTACTGTTTCAGCCCTTGTTTACTGACATATCCAGCAAATTGGGGCAGTTTTAGCAAGTTGAAATTCTGTAATGAGACCAGTGTAAAAATTGGGGGGACAAAGGTCCACGGATGTGTGAAATCCGGACAGCTAAACTGTTTAAGATGGAAATATTGGCCAAGGTAAGTCTATCATATCCTCTATATATTATGCAAATTCAGATATTATATGTATCCCTTTAATGTTACTGTATCCCTTCTTAGCACACTGCCCAGTCCCTGACCACCTTCCGGAGCCTCCTCAAGACTCACCTCTTCAGACAGCACCTGTAGAACTCCTCTTTTTTTCCCCCCGGGACACTTATCACTCTTCCTTGAATGCGCTTTACTTGCTCTTATCTGCCCCCTATTTTACTGCATTTAATCCTGTACTTCAGAGTTCTGTAATCTGTCAAGTGTTATTTAATCTGTAGTATTTTGTATTTAATTATATCCTGATGTAACTATCACTGACACTGTTATCTGCTCCGTTATTGAATCGTATTTTGTCATACTTGTACTTGCTAGAACAAAAGTCATTGTATATATCTTGCTCTTAATTGTATTATTACTTGTACTGTAATCCTTAAAATGTATTTTTGTTTACGACTGTAAATCGCCCTGGATAATGGCATCTGCTAAGAAATAAATAATAATAATAAATAAATAAATAATAATATCATAAATATCATAATATCATGAAAGTCCATGTTTTCATAGATATTAACTGGTCTAAATTACTGGCATGTGACAGACCTTAGTTTCTCAAACATCTTATTGGTTTTGGATGTCTATAGGCTTGGGGCAATAAATTATGATTCAATTTCACACTTCTGGAGATCTCCTGTGCTTGTGTACTGTATGTGGGTACAAAAACACATCTGAACAAACTTTTAGAAGATGATCGTTTGTGTCTAGTTCTGAACGGGAACACCACATTGGATTAGAGTAAAACCAATCACCCAGTCTTACAGTATCTACCAAGTCCATTCTATCACAATCTTCTCTTTTGCTCCCTCCAAAGCCTTCAATGTCTACAGCAGTTTTGACAGTAATTTAGAATGCATTTTTCTTTAGATTATTCTATTTGCTTTATTTTAAACCTTGTATGTTTCAAACAGACAACCTGCTGTCCTGACCAGTCCTGACCCTGGGGAAGGCCTCTGCCTGTTAATAATTCAGGCAAATTTGCAGTTTTATAATCAAACCTTTTTTAAAATTGAGATTTGTGACAGTTTCTTACTGTTTTGTAACTAAGAAACAAACTATTGGTTATCCGTTTGGAGATTCCACTATAGGATCTGCCCACAATGGCATCTGTAGAGTAACAGACACACCTGGAATGAAAATGTTACTCCTGTTGTACCATTCTGTTCCTTCCTTTGTGCTGCCATTGCCCCCCTGGTACAAAACCATTTCATTTTGATTGTTGTCCCCTCTATTTCCCCTGAAGATCATCTGCTGTCTAGTCTAGTCTAAAATCAGCATGGTTAGGACTAAAAACCTTATCTGGTTCCGTAAGCAGCTTGTTATCAGCACATCATCTTGCACCTCTCATCCTGTGCACTTTGATGTGTCTTAATTCAAATCTGGTCAACAATGTGTGTTTAACCTACTGTGTATAGAGAACATATTGCCGTTTGAGAAAACATATGGTTAAAGGCTATTTGGTTAAAACAGGTATTGTAGTGGGACTCAGGCAGGGGAAAATTTACAATAGCACAGCTTGTATACAATTTAACATGAGACTCATTTTGTATTTTTTAAGCATAATAATTTGGCCCCATCTACTGATTATATTTATTTCCCCATGTCTTTGTCTATCTGTAGTGGATCATTTGAAGGAGTTGCTGCATCTGTGCAACTATCTCCTTTTAGCACAGGGACAAATGAGATCTAAGGTTTGTTTCCAGCTGCCACTGGGATTGATTTGAAAATAATTAATTCATACAGTTAGTTCCTTTCTGAGGAGAGCTATATCAATGCAATTTGAACTAGGACTCTGACAGTACAAGTTTAGAATACTGTATACACCGACAGAATTTACTTTGGCTCTGTGGCAATGTGCCCCGCCCCTGTGTGCATATTATGTGTTGTATGTTGCGTGCGTGTGTTAATGTTGGTGTATAGTCATTGGTACACGGGATATAAACGTGTCTGTGTTTCACGTGTATTTAAAAATGTAGATTTGTATTTAGGCACGAGGAGGGCACAAATCACTTCACGTGCTGGTTAAATGTAATATGTGAGCACGGGATTGCACAGAATTAATTCACGTGCTGGGATTCAAGTGAATAATTAATTAGTAATTGAATCCCAGCACAACAGTATATATAGAGACACGTAGCATTCACTCGGGGTTGGGTGTTCGGTGAGTGGAGAACGGGAGAGAGAGAAGGAGAAAAGTAAATATAAGTAAATAATAAGTGTTATCTGCTCACCGTGTTTGTTTGTCTGTCTAGTCCGTTTTGTTCGTCTATTTATTTTGGCCTCAAGTGCCGTGCCCTGTGTTTTTGTCTGTTCAAACCTTTTATTTTCTGTTCTGTTTATTAAATGCTGAGCGAAAGCATTCGCTCAGCTTCACCAAACCCCAAATCTCTGTCTGTTTATTTCCTGCTTCTGGTCTGACGCCACCCACTCCGGCCGTCTTTGTGACAGGGTCTAATGGAGGAAGCTACATAATAAGTGTCCAAAGACACTAGAGGCGGGTTTTAACTGCACCCCCAGATTGATACCGGTAAGAGATGAGATTGAGTTATGTAGCCTGGTTTCAATATGAACACGGAAACATGGCCTATGGTTCAGTAGGATCAGTCTGCACTAAGTTAAGAGTTATGGACCATATTCTTAAAACTTCTACATACCGGTCACAGAGGTAATTAACTTAACCACCTTACATCTAAGAGGTTTTGTAAATTTTAGAAGGTAAGTGTTTTAAAATAGAAGAATACAGCAGTACTCCAAAATTGTCAGTTTCATGAATAGGGCACTGTATTTGGTTTCATGCTGGGAATGCAATAAAACACTGGGAAAAGATCACCCCAGTACCCCTGAAACTTATTGTCTTTATGTCTTGAGACAGATTTCCATCTTGGCCTGTGGCCCTCACCTCAATTTCAGAAACTTAAAATTCACTGTGTGATCATATCCATTATTAATTACCTCATGCATACTATACATTTACATTTTTGAACTTTTAGTATTCTTTGGTGTCTGTTCTCTGTTTAGTTCAGTGGATAAGCACACAAAATAGGCAAGATTGTGCACTTTTTCATAAAAATGTGAAACCTTACATACTTATACAACTTTTGGTGCTGAACATTTTCTGATATACAGTATCCACCATTTAACACCATCCAGGGTTATTGAGGTCAGCCGTTTATATCGGACAAATCGCATTTGCCATTTGCCATTTGCCATTCCCATTGATTTCATTTATACCGCGTTAAGCACGCTGTATATTTCGGGCAAACTCAGCTGTTTGGATCTCGTTATTTGCCAAACACACTGCTTATACTGTAGTAATCGCTGTTAATACAAAAAGGTAGCACTTTTACTGTAGTAAAAGCCTGACAAATCGATCAATCAGCTGTTTGCACCTCATTACCCGTGCACTGTACCTTGGCTATTTAATCCCTGTACACAGTGCGGGGTTTACAGTTTGAAAAAACAGCACTGACTGCAACAGCAAGCCTAGCTGGAAAGAGAAAAGCATCAGCAGGAAAATTCAGTGTATTAAAAAAATGTCTCTGCTGGATGCTGTGTGCTTGCTAAAGCATGCTTGGAACTCTAAAACTGCATTGATACCTGTGGAGTAAAATTATATACAATATTATCATTTCAAAAGTTTCTGTATTGACTATTTTGCCAAAAACCTAACCCCTCCTCCTTTCTTGACCAAAATGAGTCTCAAAATGATAAGAAAAATGTGAATCTACTATTTGTAGTTTTTAAATGTCAAATTGATATATTTACTTCAGTTTATTTGAGGAATAATATGAATATGTATACTCCAACATTCATATTCCCAAACGTTGCATGTGCCATCTATATACATGCACTATCCGGATAAACGGCAGTACCCTCTATACACACGTAGTGAGGAATAATGAACCCATTACTGTCTCCAGTATTTCAGGGGCCCATCTCATGGGGCACACCAGACAGATTGACAGCAGGTATACAGAGCTCCACATTGTATTCCCCCAAAATTGTTGTTGTTTCAGGTAGGACTGTATTATTAATGTTACATTTTACCTACTTGAAATACTCCTTGTTTACGTATTAAAGAAATAGCAAATTATTTACATAATATGCACAAAGTTATCGTAGTTATGCATTAACATATTACTGATAAGGTCAATTTAATATGCTATAGTTTTATGTTGTTAACAATATAAGTTTTTCTTAGTTATTATTATGATTTTCTGAGTATAAATACTCATTCGGCACAACAGCATCAAGCACCAATGCCAAAAATCATCATCTACCACTATCCGTCACGACTGAAGTCAAGAGACACCACTCCCACTCTGAAATGATGGTGTATGCACATACCAGAAAACGTGGACTGATTGACAACATGTTTGAACTTGGAATTTGCAGCTCATATGACAGTACTGCAGTTGTCCACATATCTTGCCAATGCTGTATGAAAAAGATACACTGAAACCCAAGATGTTGTTCCAAACAGTTGCGAACTGGACTTTTCACTACAGGAGCTGTGGACAATATAGACCACATTTGATCATCAACTACAGCAACAGGTTCATTTCATGGCACTGAAATTCCAATGTTTCAGCATCCTGACTTGGATAGACAGGGGGTGGGTGTGAGCGACGTCACTATCAGGCCCGGCTCTTCAAAGCATGTGAATCCTCTGCCACACTTTTTTTGCTCTTTCAGCTGACGGGCACAGGGCAGAAACGCATATCCAAGGAGAATATGCTTGGCTAGAGAAAAAGTCAAAACTTCATACCATGCACATAGCCAGTCCCCTAATATTCCATCAAAACGCTCCAGTGTATTATTGCCACTATTTGAAGACTCAGTTCACTCAGTTGCAATGATGCCACATTCAATGACAATTGTACGGAATGGAGTACATCACTTGAACCCAGGTCAGATCCCCTTTCTTGCTTGTGACCAGCCACTCTATGCAATAGCCAAGAACATTCAATGGACATGGCCAACTATGTTTGATGAGGATACATTTGTGCTTATTATTTGTTTATTTAGCAGACACCTTTATTCAAGGTGACTTACAGAGACTACGATGTGTGGACTATGCATCAGCTGCAGAGTCACTTACAACAACATCTTGCCTGAAAGACAGAGCACCAGGAGGTTAAGTGCCTTGCTCAAGGTCACACAGTGAGTCAATGATTGAGCCTGGATTTGAACCAGGGACCTCCTGGTTACAAGCCCTTTTCTTTAACCACCGGACCACACAGCCTCCTTATGTTCGGTGGTTTGCACAGTGAAATGGCAGCATGTAAAGCAGCAGGAACCTGGTTGGAAGTCTCCCTGTACATTCTGTAGCATCAAGCCTATGATGAATATGTTGAAGAGCTGAACATTCTGTAGACAAATCTTTGCTGCATGGTGCCAATATCGGGATTTTCTTGAGTCTCATCGGGAGATGAGCGAATCATGCCCTAAATCGGGAGTCTCCCAACTAAATCAGGAGACTTGGCAGATATGTGAATGTGAGCTCATGATACTGAGATGTGTGTTTAGTTGTCCGTAAGTCCACAAACTTAGAGTTTCATCTCTATGCCGTCACATATAAGAGTTAGCACGTCTTTTAATCTTGTCATACTGTAAGTAAAATTGAGATCTTGTTGTTCATATTCTAGTGCTTAGTAGTATTGCGTTTTGTTTAAAGTGATTATCGTATTGAATAGTGCAAGATATTAGCTATCTGTGGTGTAAGAGCAAAACTAGTGGGATCAAACATGGGACTGCAAGAATGAAATTGTGTAGTTTGGGCAGGTTGTCCATAATGTTTGGGTCAGTTGTCACATTTTTTTTTTTTTTTAAATAGGACTTTATGATATAGCCTCTTAAAAAGAATGTTTCACACACACAGAGTTGGGTGTACAGAGGAGGTATGGGAGAGAGAAAGAGAACAAAATAATAATAATAATAATAATAATAATAATAATAATAATAATAATAATAATAATAATAATAATATAAAATAACAATTGCTATTTGTGCTGGAAACACCAACACAATACTTGTTTGGCTGAGTGTTCATTTTGTTTTCTTTGTTCAGTGTTTGTCTAGTTTTTATTTTGGAATAAATTGGCGCAACTACTCGCAGTGCTGTATGTTTCTTCCGGGTCAGACGTCACCTCTCAGGCCACCTTGCCACATCTGTGTATGGGACCGCTATGAGCATGCAACACAATTCTAGCCTGCATTGTTTTGCACGATATCGCTATGTAGCAGCCATTGAAGGTGAGGATTTGAGCAAAGACCTGCTGGAGCCTCAGGCAGGACACCATGATGCACCTTTAGCAGAACCACAACAGGATTGCCTTGCTGGATGGGCAGTGAGGGATGCCATTGTAAAGAACTACTTCTAGAAGGATCCTCCATTGACATTTCAAATTAAAGATATGTCATTTTCCCCACATCTTTATTTCTACACAGCACACACACATGTTGTTTAAAAAAAAACATGTGTTGGACATCATGTTAATAAATGGAAAACAAAGCTGTTATTTTTGATAAAAGCTATACCACTAAATGCGTTTTTCTTTAATCAGATACATGTTGTTAATTTACAAAACTTAAATAAATATGTGAAACATGTATTATAATCTATTTGGACATATTGTGTGTGTTTTCTATCAAAATTCAAACAATATATCTACGTTCTATGATTATTTAAAAGTGTAATCCACCTTTGCAGTAGTATCAAAATGGTCCTGATATTTTGGATAATAGTTATCCTGATCTCCTCTTTAAATTTTGAAAAACCCAATTACAACATTAAAATCTGGATCTCAGTGATCTCGATCGCATGTTGACGTTTTGAAAACATTTCACAAATAATCTGGATCAAATGTGGAAATCCGATTACCAAAGTTTTGAAAAAACAGCCCCTGATTATCTCTTTTCTGAGAATTTTGTTTTTTAAATGTACTAAACTAGCAAGAAACTACATATACAGTAAGATCCACTTTCGGGAATGAGAGACAAACATCCTCCATTCCTATTACTTGGAGGTTCAGCCACAGCGATGTTCTGTTTTGATTTTTGATATTGGATACTTCTGTTTGCTCAGCATCACCCCTGATGTTTTGATAAACCTGCTTTGAAAGGATAAACCAAAAATATAGTACTACATCATTTTATGACAACAGCATGAGAAATTCACTGTATATGTGCTTGTAAACTTTGCCGTTGATCCTAATTCTGTTAACAGAAGGCGGTAGAGAAGAAGGGTGGCTTATGGCTCCTCAGATGATTTACCCTTAAGCAACACATGCTTCATCTGCCACAGTTCCTCCTTTATTTGTAACTATTTCTCCTATGGGCTGATGTTTTGCTAAAACATTTTTTCTCATTCAGTGCCTTTCAGAGCAACATGAAACTAGACATAAGCAAATGGTGGTCATACTGTGTGCACAGCTACATCTGAGCGGAGTGGTTTGGTATATATAGATGGAAATTGTTTATACATTTATACAACTTATTTAATCAATCGCTTACTGTAAATTACATCTTATAATACAAATCCATTTAACGCATACTTCCTGTTTGTGCAAATTAAATTTAAACAAAACAAATTGCCATAGTTCGAACAGCTGAGTGTAAAGGATATTGGGAAATGTATTAACTTCCATCCAATTTGGGATTACTGATTCTGTGATGCATTTTGAATTGCATTTCCATGAAGCAGCGCAAAAAACATGCATTATCCTTATAGACAAAAGTGGAGATAAAATTAAAAAAAATAAAACTAAAAAATCAGTTAAATCACTTGGAAAATAATTCATGTTATAAAGTGGTCTGATGTGGAACTTCTTTATTCCTGCTGAGGTATTGTAAAGTTTGCTATTGCACAAAACATGTAGCTAGGATTTCATTATGCCTCTTGCCAGTTCCACTTGCTAAAGATAGTTGGACTCATTTTTAAAGCATGCCTTAAACTTGCTGGAGGTAAGAATCTGGGCTGAGCCCTGGGGTATGTATTTAACAAATCTAACTGGCTCTGCATTGACTCCACATCCTCTCGCTCTTAGAAGCTCTGTTCAGTTATGATTTGAAAGATTACACAGAGCATACGTTCATAGCTCCTGCTTCACTGAATATGGTAGCCACAATTATCATCAACCACAAGGCATGTCTCTTTGAATTTATAACTTTCTTGGCCCCAGCATTTGGTTTTGGCTGCTAGTTGTCTAAATTTGATTTCCTACATCTGTTACTCTATTATTAGTCAGACACCAGTGCTTACAAAGCTGATAATAATGCTAATAATCATAATTCAGGGAATTATTATAATATAAAGAGGATTTTCTTTCTGTCTGTAATATATATAATTAAGACTTATGTGGCATATGAATGACACATTGCAATTTGCTGCTTCATGTTTAGCAAAGAATTGGTTGATTGTGTGAATATTTATTCAGTTTTATTTTAACAAAGCAATCTGTCCCCAAGACTGGCCATCTGAGTTGGATCAGCTTCAAACTACAGTACAGCAGTCACAATGAGTCTGAACAAAACAGTGGTGTGTGAGCAGGTGTATGTCTACTGTGCTGGGGTTTCCAGGTCTTAGCTACTGAGCAAAGTACAGGCTTGTGGCATTCACCTTACTTGATGCACATCAATTTATTCCCTGCCTTTGTTTTTTTAGTGTGAATTAGAATGTGAAATTCTTAGTACAGTACTGTCAACATTCTACTCATAATTATTAACCTTTTATCATTCATTAACACCATAAACAGGCACTTCTTTTACAGTGTCATCTGTAAATGTTATTCATTTAGCTATCATTCAAGTTATAACTCTATTAACTATAAGTTTGCATGAGTTGAATATCTGAAGCCTGCGGCCTGTTCTGAAAATTGACTTTCAAGTTCCGTTAGCCCAAATGAATCACATCACAACTGAAAATAACATAAAACGATGCATATGAGCGAAAAAAAAAAAAAGATAGTTAAATACAGCAACATGGAAATTGTAATTGCGAATACTACTTGCAGTTTGTACAATTAGCTCATTTTGGAGATACATTAATGAGATTTACAAGAGCTTTGAACCAATTTCCAAGTGATTATTACAGTATATACAGTGGAACTCAGTTAATCAATGTGCTTGGGGGGGACACATAGTCTGATGGCTTAGTAAAATGACCGTTACTCACCGGACAAAAGCTATTCTGCAAGAAAAGCAATAGCCTGGAAAACATTCCTCCTACACAGGTAAATATTTGAAATGGAATATTCCAGTGTTCTGTATAATTTTGACAGGCATAATCTCATTATTTTGTTTCTGTTTATAAAAATTACAATTCTTTTTTATCATTTGCGGCCATTGACTGTGGCCAAGTTGCTGGTTTTATCGTACATGACTACTGTGAGCCATCCCCAAGAGCATTCCATAGAGCTTTCCTCTCCATAATTTGCAGGCCAGATCCACTGGATGTACTTTGAGTTGGCAAATATCGGGCAACAGGAACTTGACCAGGGTTGAGGAGCCCAGTCATGGACTTCAAGACATCCATCGCATGTTTAATCATTGCTGGACAGTGGGCCTTCTCAGAAAAAAGAGGAAGGAGGGCAGTTATAGCAGATGGGTTAATGGGAGGAGATTGGAAGGAAGCACGGTAGGCAGCCCAAGACAATGAAACGCTTTTCTTTAACTCCTCTATCACAAGAAGTTACACAGCATGTTGGACCCATGTCTCTTCCTTGGCTTTTGCTGTAATAATTGAAAAATCTAACATGAAATACTGTACTACTATTATGGCTTCTGGTAGACTTTTGCAATATAAATTTTATGGTTTCTTTGATATCATGATGTTAAGTAAAATATCTAAATTATGTTCATATACCTATATATATATATATATATATATATATATATATATATATATATATATATATATATATATATATATATAGTTTTTTAAAATTATGTCTCAATCCTAAAATTTTAGGTGATGCAAAACTTTTGGCAATAGCTGTACATGTACTGAATGTCATATTCAGGACACATTTTCCGAGGAAGGTTTTAAAAAGATAAATAAGATATTCATGAAAGCTAAATTTTGCCTGTAGCATTACTGCTAATGCTTGTCAGGTAAATTCCAGTTGACAAACTGCTGACATGTGCACTTATCCTTGAAGGTCTCAGCCTCTTTCTCTGTAGTTAGCTCCTAAAAAGAGTGTTGTAAACTAGTAAGTATTATTAAAGTACCACACTTCCGTAGTGTTTAACTAGGAAACCCACCCGATTAGGATGACCAAACAAGGTAACAAGGTAATTACAGCTACATTCATTTAAACCTAGCCAATGGATTAAGAAATAATGGGTCAATTGCAATGAACTAGAAGTGATGTACCAACTGTGGATAATACTGTGATTAACATCAAGGACAGGACTAAAGATGGAAAAATAGTCTGCATTGTTAAGAACCAAACTTCTCCAGGTAGATGGCTGGTCGGTTTAAAAAGTTTTCCCAATGATTATTTTGCATTGCATTAATTGTATTACTTTGTGGATATGAGCCTGTAGCAGGGCAGGGGAGAGTAATTAGTCCAAGAGTGTATAAGTGCAGACTCGGAGACCTTGCTCGTGGCAGCCTTTTAAAGTAGATCTTTTACTTATTTTTTAATTGTTGATTTTCTACCACCCCCCCCCATCCCTCATCTTAAGCATCATATTAGCTTTAACTTTCTACGATTGTTTGTCCTTACATTAAACGTTTCTCAAATTAGGCCTTTAAGGTCATTCACAACCATTTTCTATATTAATAATGTGCATTATTCAACACATGGGATGAATTTAAACTTAACACATTCCTCACCCTTCTCTTCTCCAGTTGGTCTGAACAATATTGCGTGCTGCTGTTGATTTTATTTCCATTTCAAATGTCACGCCTATCGAGCCACAACCCCATGACGTGTTTTGAAGCTACGCATGCACAGGCCAACACAGCTAAGCCACCACTAGCAAGGTCTCCAAGCCTGCAGTTATACCCATCTCAATTAGCAGGGCAGGGCAAAGCCCTGCTGTTAAATGTATTATTGAGGGGTGTATTATGATTTAAAATGTATTGCTGTGTTTACTTAGAACGGGTGAATGTATGTTAATGTTTGGCAGCATGGAAGGGGTTAAAACCCCATCCCTCTAACTCGTGTGGAATGTGACCATCTTCGGATTTATTAATTTATTGCTAATCCTGAGATGGTCACATGTATAAAACCCCACAGTTTTGGCTGAGTGTTTGAGAGGAGGAACGACAGAAAGAGAGTGCGAGTGTTTGAGAGGAGGAACGAGAGTAAGAGAGATCGAGTGTTTGAGAGGAGGAACGAGAGTAAGAGAGAGTGAGTTAAAATGAAAGTAAAAAGAAAACGAGATTCTAGGATCAGTGACTGCCCAGCCTGACCTAGGTATTGTTTTGTTTTGGTGTTAGTGATTTGTTTTGTTTAACCGGTTTATTTCGCTCTGTGGGCATTGTTTTTGTCTACACTGTTGGAATAAAAATGTGCTTCCTGGTCTGGGGACATCACCATGTCCTGCCACAGAGCCATACATTTTGATTATATGGCTTCATGACGACACATGTTTATGGTATTTCATAACTTGAACATATATTTAAAATACTTATGTTTTTTACACTTGCTAATTCAATCACCTAACACATCAGAGTCTCTCATTAACTCATGAGTTAAAGCTTTGTGAATAGTCTCATGTTTTTACCTTTTTAATAAAGCTTGCAATCTTTTTTTAAAAATACATCTATACTGTTTTAAAGGACAAATTGTTATGTCAAGTTATGCACCCTACATTGTTTAATATACCTAACATGAATTAACAAAAGAGAAAGAGAGAGAAGGGTTGAAAAAATGTGTGCAGCCCAGAAGGCTAGTTGGGTTTGAAGGATGTTCTAAAAGATTAACCCATCACGGGGCCCTAATCACTCATACACTTCTGGGCATACACTTCATTTTTAAGTTATTATACATGGTTTTGATCAGAAACAGTCAATTATGCCCAATTAGTTATTAATTATGACAAACGTTTCATGCACTGTTCTGAACTGTACGACTGAAAGGAACAGTTTAATTGAAGGTGGTGTGTTAAATACATTTCAAAATACATTCAGAAGAACCTGAAGCCTGCATCAAATCCCATAGGGGAGCTTGATAATCACCTTTCCAGATTTACTGAATAAAAATACAATGGCTCAAATATGAACAAAAAATTACAGACATCATTTAAAAAAACAGAAACAATAAAATACATTATAAAATAGGCTAGTTTTGTGTACTTACATTTCTTTAGGTATTATTTACTTCTTATGGTCATATATGGACACTTTTACAACCTATTAATGGCAAACTTGGAAAGTGTAGGAAAACGTGTCTCTCCGCTAGGTGTAGACAAGAGCGCAGTTTTGTGCCAGTTTTCATCAGCTGCCAGATCCATCCAAGATCTGTCAAGCCAGTCATTTGTTATTGCATAAATTCCATCTAGGCTATCCAGCATATTCTGATAAAATCAAAGCATTCCAAGCTAGACGATGTCTCCCGAGCTCGCTATGCTTTGGTTACTTACTTGGTTGAAGAACGTGTATACTTATTTCAGCACAGTAGTGTTAATTGGCATTCTTCTTTTGATACTTTTCACTGCCGTCACATAATGTGCAGGTATATGACATTCGAGCTGATTGGGAAAGCCACAAAATAATAAGTATAGCATATTTATTTCGATTAAAAATCACTGACATTTTTTATGCATTTACGTTTTAGTGTTAAAATTTGATCGGAGGTGGTTTTTGACACTCTTTGTTAAAGAAAGTGCTTTTTCTCCAGGGTCGGGGGTAAGGTTTTCGTGGGTACGGCACAGATTTGTAAAAATATTTCTAATGCCCCCTTTTGCCACTTGCATTCTTCTTCCCGTTTCTTGTGTTTATGCTTTGCTGTCCCCGAAAGAGACATTGTTTGCTGTATTCAAGCCACAACCCTCCGGTCAAGAGTCCAGAGCGCTAACCACTACTCCACACTGCTGCCCAAATCATATAAGCACCTGCTAATTCTACAAAAATATAACTTAACAACCAAGTTATACAGTATAATTCAAGCTCTCCTTAGCAGGGCTCTAAATTGGCAACAAAAAGGGCAAGGCCAAAATGGCCTTCAGTTCAATATATTTGTAGAGGGCACCAAGGCCACTAAACTTAAGTCAAGGCCAAAGTGTAGGATGTTATGTAATTTTGCTTAGGATTCATATATAAAGATAATTATTAGCCACAGGAAGAAACAACACAGTTTAACTTAATAATAACTATATATTTATTCAGAAAATGCTTTTTTGTCAACCGGCAGCCTAGACAGGGCTAACCTTTTGCCTTAAGAGCCATGGCACGTGTGTAAGACACAAACCTTAAATGTATTTACATTTTTCATTGGTCTTGTTCAAAATTTCTTGAATGCAATGTTTTACACAACAGTACTCACACACATTTGGTCACCATCACAACTGCTGCATGAACCTGGGGTTCCCGTATTCTGCTGGTGTTAATACAGTACCCCTGGAATTCCAGGCATTCGTGTTCGGTCAGATTGTTATCGTCCCTCTCGCGCTTCAGTTTAAAACGTTTGATATGCTGGCTTTTTTTTGTGTATGGAATTGGTGTGACTTAACCACGCAAATCACATAATCGTTTTATTGTTTCGAACCAAACAATACAGGCGTCTCTCTAGTTGCTGTCGCTGACAGGGCACTGCGGCCATAATGACCGTGAATAGACAGACATTTTAAGGGGCATTGCGCCAACTGATAAGGGCACTCACGGCAATTGCCACATGGTCACCGTTAATTTCCAGCCCTGCCTTAGCACTCCTTGATTTTTGTTTTGTTTTTCAACATGGACATTTTCTGGAAAAATATATGTTTTGACAGCTTCAGCACATCATCACAAAAACACAAAGTGGTTTAACTAAGCAGTCTTTCAGTTAGTGTACTGTAGAACTGTGTTCTCAAAAGAAGGCTATGTTTTTTTTTTAATGTACTTTATGTTTTGAGTCTTTCAAGTTAAATCCACTTTGTGTGCCAATTCCTTTATAGCCTTCACCATACTTGCCAACATTTGGAAACTGTTCAGCAGGACGGAGGGGTCATATGCAAAAAACCCTCATTATCACGTAATAGACGTATCCCCTCAACTCAACACCACACGACCAGCATGACAGTAAACATAGACACAATGAAGCGTTCTTACCTTTGTATACCGGTAAGTTAGTGATCAGCAGATGTGTCAGCCGCACGAAGAGCACAGCATGTGGTTCTCACTAACTCTACTGTGCAGAATAAACTGTAAATATCGGAACTTTCTTCCTATGCATCGGGACGCGGGACATTTGCTGGGAAATCGGGACTGTCCCGACCATATAGGGACTGTTGGCATGTATGCTTCACAAATGCACAGATATGGCTTTGGCATATTGTGCTGCAGGTCTTTTTTGTTTTATTTACAGGAAAATTACCTTTCTGTATGTGTTTTTCTTTTTTTTTTCCCTGACATCTCATTTTGTAGAAGAATTTGAAAGCTTGAACATGCGTTTTAAGGATTTTGGCACATTTTGAACAAATGCTGGTGCTGTAAATGTTTATGCAATAAGGGTGTGGGGATCTGCTATGATAGACAGGGAGATACAGAGAGATTTTTGCTGAAATGCACTGAGGCGTCCAGGTTTTATTACATTATTTTGCAGATGCTGTTGCAAGTAGCCACCACTAGGGTACTCACCGGTACTCAGTACTGGGACTTATTTTACTGCCAGTACTGGTTACAGGGACTTATTTTACTGCTTTTCAGTCAATGTGCATGCATTCCATCCACATTTCTCAAATGCGGCCATCAGCAGGATTTTGAGCGGCCAAAGCAGCCCCCCAGTATCTCCCTATTAACTCCTCTCTTCAATCTTTATCTTAATTGCTGCCGCCCACTATCTAGATTTAATTCAGCACAGTCCATGCTGTATGCATTCATATTCATACTGCTTCTGTTTCTGTTAGCTGGTATTAGACAGCATTACTGCTAGTATAATAACTGCATGTTGATTGGCTGAGCTTTCATTGTGATCAGATTTAGCATGCGTCACAAACAAAATAACAGGGATATATGTTCTAATCCAAGGCTATTATTGTAGCATGGCCAGGTCCTGTTGTATGTGAGTACCCAGGGTCTGGAAAGTATGGGGAATTCAGAGAATACTATGGAGATGAAAATGGCCACGTCAAGTACATCATGTTTAGTGAATGTTACATTAAAACATGAGTGGGGTATTTCAGCCCCTATTGTGCATTGTTTGACTTGAATCTTTTTGTATTATTTTTTCATAGCACAGTTGTTTTTTTATAACATCATCCCTTTTTTAGGATCTTGAAACAAAACTCCCTCTCTACAGTAGTTACTGCATTGTGTAATATTTCTTAATGCTTGTCATTTAAGGTTTAACTTATGTGTTATATTACAGTACGTGACTGTGATACAAGCAAAGGGTACAAAGCTTTCAGTATTTTCAGATTCTTTGTTTATGGTGAATCGGTTAAATTTTATCAGTTATTTTATCAGGCTCATTTTGTATTAAAAAATGTATCGTGTACTGATATGTATACATTTTTTTTAAAATTGTGTGTCCAATTATAATTTTTTCCCCAATTTGGAATGCCCAATCGCTTTTCTCCTCACAACAGCAATTCCCCACATGGCACAGGAGACCCGAAGATTCAGTGGGCGTCCTCCAATTCCACGACCAAGCCAGCTTCCTTTTTCACCCTGGAACTTCAGAGCGGATGTCAGCAAGCTACCGACCTCCGGAGGGCATAGGTCAGCCCTGAGCACACTGGCCGCCTGGCTGGCAGGGTTCGCTGTAGAGCGATGAGGAGAAACAGTCCCTGACGGTTTTACCTCCCTAACCCACGGGAGCGCCTGGGCCAATGAGATGCTCCCTTCGGAGTCCCCAGTAAAGGCCGGCCTACCTCGCACAGCTAGGATGCGAACCTGCACTCCCCTGACTGTATGACTCACCCTGCGCACCATGCGGCTGCACCAGGTGAGGCACTTGGGGACTGCTTCTATGTATACATTTTAAAAGTATTTATTCATTGTCACTCAAATGTTCTGCTCCACCCGGCTGTGCTGCACTTTTTTGCTGAGAATTTCACCCCTGATCAATGATATTATCTAGTGTGGAAGTACATACACATAAGTGTAAACAAAAGAAATACAAAAAATGCAAAACAAAACACAGTGGGAAAAACACAGCTACAGTAGAAACCCCTTATTATGGCATTTAAAATCCCCTAAACGAATTCCTATTCTAAATGCAGCACTCACAACTCCAGTTCCACACATGGTGGCCGCATACTTGGTTCACACACTGGTTACGCACAGTTCTGAGGCTTAAACCAAACCATCTCAGGCTTGAAGAGAACAAAGAGACAATGTGGGGAAGCTATAAAAAAGGCCAACAAGATGCTCGGACATATTGTGAGAAGTGTTGAATTTAAATCAAGGGAAGTAATGTTAAAACTTTACAAAGCATTAGTAAGACCTCATCTAGAATATTGTGTTCAGTTCTGGTCACCTCGTTACAAAAAGAATATTGCTGCTCTAGAAAGAGTGCAAAGAAGAGCGACCAGAATTATCCCGGGTTTAAAAGGCATGTCGTATGCAGACAGGCTAAAAGAATTTAATCTATTCAGTCTTGAACAAAGAAGACTACGCGGCGATCTGATTCAAGCATTCAAAATCCTAAAAGGTATAGACAGTGTCGGCCCAGGGGACTTTTTTGACCTGAAAAAAGAAACAAGGACCAGGGGTCACAAATGGAGATTAGATAAAGGGGCATTCAGAACAGAAAATAGGAGGCACTTTTTTGCACAGAGAATTGTGAGGGTCTGGAACCAACTCCCCAGTAATGTTGTTGAAGCTGACACCCTGGGATCCTTCAAGAAGCTGCTTGATGAGATTCTGGGATCAATAAGCTACTAACAACCAAACGAGCAAGATGGGCCGAATGGCACACCTGCATTAGTATATAACTTTTTCAAATGAAACAATGAATTTACAAAACTGAAAAGAAACAAAATACAGACACTCTGCCACAGTGTACAATTAAACAAACTAAATGAGTAAAATCAGAGCTGTTACAAAAAAAATCATTAAATAATAATAATAATAATAATAATAATAATAATAATACCTAGCAAATATTAAATCATCTTGCTAACTGATTAGGTGTGGGTACGCAACTACTGATCACTAGTGACACTGGACTGTGTTTTGCAATTTTGGCTGTTCTTTGTTTAGAGCAGCCAATGCTCCCTGATACTATCACTGCCATCTATGATGAGTAATGACCTGTAATATGTGAATCAAGGTTCTGCCTCCAGCTATCCTCTCTATAAGATTTTAAAATGTTGTTAATGTCTTAAAGCTGCAGTGTACCACGACCATGCTCAATTTAACACTAAAATATGATTCTTGGGTGTTTACTACAGTAAATTCGTCCATAGTGCAGCCTTCCGTGCACTCTGCTTCATCTGAAAACAGACATTCAGAAATACAACATAGTTTAAGCAGATCATAGAGAACTAGAAAATCCTCCAATGAGATCATGATTCTGTAACTTGTAGCCTCTTGATGAAGACGAGGGCATATACCACTGCAAAGAATGTTGCCATGGGGTACCCAGCATTTGCAATCCTTCTCTGGCCAGCGATACTGCTGTAATTTCCCACAAGGGTGCATGAATTGATTATAAAAGTCCCCAAATTCCTCAGACACATTTCAATCATACCCATCCAATATGTATCTGCATACATGACAGAAACAGAACTTCCTCTCTGATATAAAACTGCATCTTCTTCCTGAGCTGTGGGTTCACCAGAGCCATGCCAGGTTCTAAATCTACACTTATCATAGGAGTGCAAAACATTAATAAGTCTTCCACCAGAGTTTGTAGGCCATCAATTAGTTATCACCTGGAAGTCCTAACAAGCTGTTGAGGGACAATTTATTTAACTAGAGTTTCCTATTGTTCTCGAATTCTGAATTGAGTGCAAAACCTGATTAACATCTTCCATACTTGACATCATCACTATGATAGCAGTGCTAGTAACATCTCCATGTCACATCAAAGTAATTGCTCACCTGGAATAAAAGGTGCTGACTTTTTTCCCCACTGATGATGTGTTATTCATTTACTCATGTCATCTGATTCATATTAAATGTTTGTTACCTGAAGATTATTCTGGTTTCTTAGAAGGGGGGAGGGGGGGCAGGTAAGGTTTTGATTTTTTTAAAGCAAACCAAAAATATTACCTTCCTGAAATTTTCCACAGATGAAGCTGAGACCTTGTCATTTTTTTGGTAATTTTTTGAGATTATTATTTTTGGAGTTTCACCTCAAGGTCAAAGGTCAAAAACTTTGTTTGTACGGTGTAAGTTCCTTTTGTTTTCTTTCAAATGTATTTTCGCCATGCAATTTCCAATAAAATGATATGGGGGTACCCATCAACCACATTTTGACCTCTCTATAACTATTGACCCCTTGACCTGATCAGTCTAAACATGTAAATTTGAGCTTGGTTGTCTGAAACAACCCTACAAACCAAGTTTGGTGTAAATCAGAGATGGTAGGGTTTAAAATCCAACGTTTTTGGAGTGATTTGTCATGGAATGACCCTAACTCCAAACTCTGGTGTTAGAACTTTGCATAATTCAAACATATTGATTACTAATGTCTTAACTTACATATTACAGTATAAGGGTTTATCAGTGCAAGCTATATGACTTTGTAGATCATGTCATTGTAATAACAGAGTTACAGAATTTTGCCCCCATCTTGTTATAAATTGGTTTACAAATTACTTTCAAGACCGACAACAGAAGGTGATAATTGAAAAGGCAAAATCAGATATGGCTGTAATATAAAGGAATCCCCCTGGGCTTATTTCTCTCCAATGATTTTTCTTTATGTATGTTAACAACAGATGAAGATGCCTACAATGTGTTATGCTGATAATATTTAAGCAATAGCAATTGAGACACAGGGTATTTCCTAGAGATTATTGACTGGCTGGGCAAGTTGCTATTAACCCCATGCCTGTCATTAATTCCCACGAAATGCCCTGTGCTCTATATATTGTAATTGTTTAATATTCAAAATGTTTTGTGTTGCAAATGTTTTGTGATATAAATGTTTTGTGCTCTGCATGAAATTTCTAGAGAATTAATATAAAAACTTGATCAGTAACCAATCACATTGCTTTCTTTAGTTTCCAACGGAGGCTGTTCCTCATGAAACATAATTCATTTTTACAGTCTTATATGGAAGCACCTGCCAACTAAGCACCCACAACCAGCCCGTTACCCAAGACGTGATCCAGATCTGCTGTGTACCCAGATCTGCTGTGTACCTGCTGTGACTTTCAACAGCATGATGCTGTACTTCTATATTCCAGAATACAGATCAGGGATTTCATTTTTATAATAAATGTACTGGTAATGTTTTCTTTTAATGAAATACAGACTGAATTAAAACAAATACGATTTTTCATAATGTCATCATTTAAGGTTTTATGTTATTGTATATAATGCTAGGACAGATTGAGAAACAGTCTGGTTTGTTTCTCCACTTCATCATAGGAGGTACAGTACTAAACAGGCAGATGGTGAAACCTGGGTATTTATGAAGACAGAGAAATGTTTTATGTGTTAAATGTTATTTTACAATTTGTTTTATTCTTGTCTAAAAAATGTGTCGGATTTGGCCCTAGCACAGTTAGTAGTGACAATGTTGTAAAGTCACAGGGAGATCCCTAAAAATCTACATTCGGTAGGCTATACTGATTCAATACATGACTGCTTCTTGTACTTCCTTGAAAAACCTGTCTTCGATCTATATAGCACTGCAAGTATCCTTAATAGCTCCTTTTCTGCATGTCACAGTATGCAAACTTTGACTGAATGAGTAGGGAGAACATAATATTACTTTATTCTCTATGTCTGCCTTTAGGACAGCTATTTATAAAGTTTCTAAAAGACAGGTTCTTAGCCATGTGTGTTATTACTTTAGTGAATTTGTTTTCTTTTTAAACCTTTAGCTGTCCTCCACATTAACCCTTTCTTGCCATTCTATGGTATTTCGGTTGGTGAACCTCAAGTCAATTTAAATTGGATACAGCAACACATAATAATAATAATAATAATAATAATAATAATAATAATAATAATAATAATAATAATAATAATAATAATAAAGCTACACAACATGCTCTTAAACGAGTGTCTATTGAGTTGTATCTGTATAGTGTTTTGATTTTGGATTTTATTGATAGTTTGGAAGGTGTCAGTAAAATCTATATCAATAATAACAAAACTAATACAAATGTTCTCAATTACATTAGACCAAATATGTACATAAATATATTCCAAAACAGTCAAGTAGTGGAAATGACAAAAAATAATACTGGCTTTACTTTGGTCTTTCCGGAGTATGAGCAGTTAATTAACATAATAAATGTTGCTTGCAGACACTGACAATTAGAGTTACCACACCACACCGGTTTCATTAGCGCAGTAATGTGTTATGTTGGAACACAAGGCGCTTCTCTGGAGTTTATTTTATTTTTGCCAGCGGAGACTGGCCTCGATTACAAATTAATCATTAGTAATTTGGCAAAGTGGACGGCTTTACAGACAAGCCCCAGATTTGTGCGTCAAAACAATTAACATTAAACTTTCAGTCGACAGCAGGACTGAACTTGGCACTGTCAGTAAGAAGAAATTAAACAACAGCAAAGCAAAAATATTAAATGAAGATTAAATACACTTCGTTGGAGCAGGTTACCCAACTTTAATGATTTTTTCTGGGATATAATTAAGGAAATTAGACTATATATTAATTATAACACTTGCTTTACGTTTAAAACAAACCGAGTCAGGTTAGCACCTACTTGAAATGTAAGAAGGGCACCCAATTCTAATACAAGTAATTTCATAAACTTTTTTTTTTCTTGATAACAGATAAATAGAACTATATTAGTTAAAACCTCGTGGTTAAGTAGTGGAGAGATACATGTTCCGTTCTTAATATTTTTTCTTCATTAAAAAAGTCACTTATAATTGTATTGGTGTCACATACTAACGCTAAACACACCATTCCCTTCATTCCTGCAAACTAGAATAACCTGTAAAGCTTACTTTTAAAACTTCTAAAGAAGGTGTTGGTATCGGATTGATCTTTCGTTTGTCAAGTTGACAGTTTAGCATAACAAAAGTATGCAAAACGTCAGGTATTAATAGTCGCAATAAAGTTGTTTTTATTATTTCTCCAGGAAACCAGTTACTTGTCTTCGGCTCTTGCAATTTGGTAGAACTTCTTCAGTCTTTTAGATCGATTCAAAAGGCTTAACACAATGAAATCAGAAGCAGATAAAACAACAACCTTGGACCTAAGCTTCCTGTCGGTGGAAGAGGAAAATGCTGTCTTGCAAGTTTTAAACAGAGATGCACAACTCAGAAACCTGGAAAACGGGCGCGTAAGGTAAGACTAGCTTTTATCAATGTATATAAGGCATAGTGTTTCATTGTTGGAGAATATTTCCAACAGAGTATGTCCAATATTTTATTTATTAAAGGCGGGTGTATAAAATGTCATTAAAAACATAAATATTTTAAAGTGGCGGAATACTGTAGCCTACAATTACATGGTAAACACTGTATTGTTTAAAATTTACAATTGTGAATCTACCGAGTGGCGGGTGATGTTACCCTGTCATACTTGTTTAGTTAGGAGTCATGAATGTTCTGTGGGTAACACAAAAATAACCAATGAGCTGCAGAGGCCCCCCCCCCCGATTGTCTGTTTTACTGACCGCTGATATTGCGTGGGCGGAGGCGAGTTGGGTTCTAAGGGTCCGTCCCAACCCGCACCCACCCTCTCACCACCCCCCATCCCCAGCCCCTCTCTCCAGAAAAAAATGTCAGAATATAGATTTCTTTAATGGTTTATTTTGTATCGGGTATCTATCCCCACTTCATGACAGTCTTAACCCCCCCCCCCCCCCCCCCCTCAATGTGGTAGAAGTATTTCTTGCTGCCTGACAAAAGCCTTTTACTAACTGGTACCTGCTTACACTTAAGATGAAGAAAACCTGTAAATGGCATACTCTGTATTGACTTATGCCACAGACTTCTGCATTGCTGAAGGTGCAAATTACTTTGCCTTGCTATAGTAGTTGCCACTGTCCATAGAAAAAGAGGAGAGAGGCAGCAACATTCCTTCTTTTATTATGAACATAATTCAGACTGCAGAATGATTATAGCTCATTAGTGGTAGATAAATGTTAATTTTATCTGCACAGGGCTGGAGCCCTCAACAAAATTGCAAGCAGTAGGTCTAACCGATAAAACAGATGTAAATATTTACCTTCCGTTAGTTAACTTGCTATTTTTCAGTGGGCCGAGATTCACAAAAGCATACATGAACAGATACAAACGGATACATAGTAGACTTCAGAGCATGCAAAACTGTAGCCCATTGGGTTTCAATGTTCCTGGTATACACCATGTTTTGTTTCTGTTCATATGTTATGAGAAACACTGTTTTAAAAAAAACAGAAAAAACAAGAAAAAAAAACTGTAAACTTACAGTAACTTTTCTGGCAGAAAGTTGCCAGTAACGTTTATGTAAGATACATTTCTGTATTTTACAGAACTATCATGTAAACTTACATTACAGCATTAAGGGAATAATAGATGTTTATTTACAGTACTTTGTCTGTGAAAATACGGTTTTATTCGTTAAACAATGATTCTGCACTGAAGAAAAACAATCTGTACAGTTGCCAGTAACTGTGTTCTGCTGTTGCCTTCCCCTGTCTTTCCTATAGCACGAAACTGATCGTATGTGTAAGCAAACAAAGAGAAACAACTGCTTTTGTGGTTTCGAAGACTTTATTGTCTTCTCTTTATTATAAAATATGACTTGCATGGTACAATCAATCTGTCTATTTTTGACATTGACTGAAAAAAATAACTATTTGGTGATTTTGAACATTTTGAACAATTGTAAAAGATCAAAATGAAATGTTTTTTGGTTGAGTATTATTTCAGTGAAACTGAAATGTAAAATACCAACCAAGACAAGAGCGAAGCAAAAGAAAAAAAACAGCTGCATCAGTCTTTGTGATTTTGAAAATGACAAAGTAAAGAACGGAACAGAGAAAAATAGAAAGCTGTATCGCTCTTTGTGTAGCAATTTCAGAGATTCCATGGAGTCAAGACTGAAAGAAGCATCAGGATTCGGGGGTGAGTGTTGTGTTTTTTCTTTCCCTGTTTGGGGCTGTTTTTGATCCTAGCTCCGGATTTATGCCAAGAAGGCTTCCAGGATTTAAAAAGGATAAGTTAGGAAGGAGGGAAAAAAGGGATAATAGAAAAAACAGGTTGTAAACATTTTCTGGTCAAATTGAATCAAAGAAACTAAGAACCAGTCAATGATTTTGGAACCTGCTGCATCTCTGGTGAGTAATTCAATAGTTAATATATTTGTCATGTGCCCGTGTATGACAATACACACAAATACACAATGTCATATTTCATAAGTCTTCTAAATAAAAAAAATTAAAAAAAGTTACATGTGGAATAAACGGACAGGTACTACTACTAACCATTAATTTCATAACAAGTAGTTTAAAAAACAAAAAAAACAAAACAAAAAAAAAGTTTCATTTGGATAAGCAGTCTCTGAGTCATTCAATAATTAGTAGAGTGTATTTGTAATGCATTGTCATGTCACCTAAAATAATAAAGTAGAGTACACCACAAACCCTACAAAATCCATACACTATCTCCTACAATATGCAACAGATCAAATCTTACCTTTGAATAAATTCTAGTGCAAGGGGTGCACTATGTGGATGCTGAATATTAATGGGGAACGCAGGTGGTCATTTACGATTTATCTGATCCACGGCAACCATGACAAAAAAAATAATAAAATAAAAAAAAGCATCAATTTCAGTAAACATCTGATTTTCTAAGCTTGTTTTCCTCCTGATTTTCTGAAAAGTAATTGTGAAAAGTATAATTGTTACATACTTTATATAACAAGCTTAGAATAAATAATAAAATCTTTGAGGCTGACCAGCTCAGCAGGGTTGTCTTCCAAGTACATAGCCAAAAGAAGCAGCAAGCCCAGTGATTTTTTTGATTCAGTGTTCCTGTTGTCATAGTTGCCAAAGTTAAGGTTGCTCAGACGTTCTAGAAGTGAAGCCGCTGTTTTTGCTTGTGGAATGAATTTTGAGATTGTTCCTTTTTTTGGAAAGTTTCTTAGCCATTTTCATTTGGATCGGAATGCCAACCAGGGTTTCAAAATGATCCAAGAAGTGTGATGCCTCAAATAAATAAGGCCATGTTTCTTTTAAAGTGGAAACACATTTTTTATCTGTATTAACTGAGAAACGCTGACTGTAGGAAGTGTCGCACATTAGCTGCTTCACAGTGGTGTTCGAGAGATGCTTTTCACGAAATGCAGTCTGCAGCTCTGTTTGTTTCTCTTGCTGACTCTGCTCTGTTCATCAGCAGGCAGATCTCCAGGCTGCCACTGGACACAGCCATAACTGACACTTACCTTTGTTTTTTTTTCCCCTCACTGCCTCCTTCCTTTTGAGTTTTACTCTTTTTTTTTTTTTTTTCTTTTCTGTGACCTGCCTATTGCAATTTTCAGCTCTGTTTTCCAGCTGCAACATTAAAGAAGCATATCGAGATCCAACAATATTGTCGGCACTCCCGTCACGAAATGAAGCCGGATACCTAAATAGAATTTCCTTATTTTCCAGATTTTCTGCCAGGTCTTCTTTGTATGGCAAGCATTTCTTTGATTACACCATGTAACAATTTTTTTTTTTTTTTTTTGGTTCCTGGGTAGTAAGTGTTATTTCCTAATTGCTTATGCCTCAAAAGTATAGAAAATGGCTATTATTCCCCACAAACTTTGCTTTTGTGACCAGGACAGTGATATTTTGAAATGTACCTATTTTCCAGAACATTCCAGATAGATTCAGTGCTGAGTAAACTTGGAGTAACTTCTAGAACGTTCTAGAACTTTCCACTAATATACATAGTAGTATAAATACAGGGGCCTTAAGCCCACCAGTTAAGTTTAGTTCCAGCTGCCTAAGTGGATGCATATCTGCATTTTTCTGAGATGGCATCAAGGTCATAGGAGACTTCCAAATGGTGGCATTCCTGATGGGTGTCCAAGGTGGTTTTACCCAGTTTCCCTGCTATCTTTGCCTTTGGGACAGCAGGGACACCAAGGCTCACTACCACAGGCGGGACTGGCCACAGCGGACCGAGTTCTCTGTGGGGAAGAACAATGTCAAGTGGGAGCCACTGGTGGACCCCCGGAAGGTGCTGATGCCACCGCTGCACATCAAATTGGGCCTTATGAAACAATTTGTCAGAGCTCTAGATAAGGAGTCGGCAGCCTTCAAGTACCTTCAAGACTTCTTCCCTAAGCTGTGTGAGGCAAAGGTCAAAGCCGGTGTCTTCGTCGGACCACAGATGAAGAAGATCCTGGAGTGCAATGAATTCCCCAAGAAGCTCACTAGTAAGGAGAAAGCGGCTTGGAACAGCTTTGTCGCAGTGGTTCGGGGCTTCCTGGGCAATCACAAGGCCGAAAACTATGTGGAGCTGGTTGAGACTCTGGTGAAGAACTACGGCACAGTGGGCTGTAGGATGTCCCTCAAAGTCCATATCCTTGATGCTCATCTTGATAAATTCAAGGAGAACATGGGAGCGTACTCGGAGGAGCAAGGCGAGCGCTTCCACCAGGATATACTGGACTTTGAACGCCGCTGCCAAGGACAGTATAACGAGAACATGATGGGAGACTACATTTGGGGGCTGATTCGTGAAAGTGATTTACAGTATAGTCGTAAATCTCGAAAAACTACTCGCTTCTAAATCTTTTGTAGTCATTTTTGTATTACTTTAGTATAAATACATGTTAATTTGGATTCATATGTTTTTTTCTGACTTTATGTGAACGAAAAGACACACATTCGCCCGTTTTCTCATTGGAAATAGGTAAATTTTCAAAATATCACTGTCCTGGTCACAAAAGCAAAGTTTGTGGGGAATAATAGCCATTTTCTATACTTTTGAGGCATAAGCAATTAGGAAATAACACTTACTACCCAGGAACAAAAATTGTGTTACATAGTGTTACTATACACACCATTTCTTTCCTAAGCATTGGAGTTGGCCTTTTTTGATCAGTTATAACCTGGATCAACGCAGGTGGCATTTGTGCCATGGAATTTCAAATGTGTCCAGAGCACAGGTTGTTGTTCTTGATGTCTCAGGTGACCTGCTCAATCCAATACTGGTACAAGGAGATGTTTCAATAGCAGCTGATGGTCCTGAGGTTTAAGTCAGCTAGTGACTTTGGTTATGTTTTTGAAGTTTTTAGAGGCACAAACACACCTTTTAAAGTAGCCATGCTTACTTTCAAACCTCATTGTCCAGGTTCGTGTTAGTGGAATGTTTTAATGTCGGGTCTGCATAATGCAGGAGATAGTGATGTTTTAGTCTGAGCTTTTTGTTTGGGAACAGCACAAATCTTTGTTCTAGGTATTCGTCTAAGATTACTTTCATGTAAGCAACTTGTGATTCTGCTATTTTTGGAGCACAAACAAATTCAGCAAATTCCCTGAGGAGCAGTAACAATTGCCACACCTCATCCTTTGCATCTGCAATTTTGTCATAAAACAAAATTAGCAAGAACCTGAGAAGCCACCAGTTTTGAGCTGCCTGAACCCCAAGCTTCTCTCCTTTACTCTGTACCACATTCGGTTTACTGGCACTCTCCCCTGGGAAAGACTTGATCCTGCTGTTCAACAATGTATACGAGAACCACTTTCTGGTAGTCACTAAAAAATGTAAGCATAGTGACAAGTCGTAGTCGACCACACCCTCAAATAAATCATGTGCAAGACATGGAGGCAGCCCTGGCTGACAAACATGGTAATACACCAGCCTGTTGAATATGCTGTCAGCTTTTATCCCCAGCTTCACAGTTTCCTCTAGGTGTTTTTTTTAAATACTGAACACTCCTTTCGGGTACCCTCTCAGTTGCAGAAGGAAGAGGTTTTGCAATGAAGCAATATCTACAGAAGTTTGTTTTACAACTGAAATTCAGTAAATCCTCCAATGTAATGTGAGCCAAGATTATCCCCCAATGCAAGCTGAAGTCCCTTTAACGGTTTCATGTCCTACAGAAATGCCATTCAACTCAATGTCATGTAAGTCATCAACCATGCGATTAAAAACCTTCTCAGTACCAAAATATTTACAGTTCTTTTCCAAACAAAGCAGGGCAAGTTGAATTTGATTTACTGTTGAGCGGTGCTGTGGATAAAAATTTCCCAGGGTGTAATAGACTGCAAGGACTTTGTGTTTTTGTTTTGCTGATCCCAGTGGATTAGCCACTTCAAATGCATCCGGAAACAACATTATTTTCAGTGCATGAGGATCAGATGCAAACAATGCATTGACCTGAACAGCATGTCCATCACTTACATCTTCTAAGATACCTGGCTTGGAAGGCAGTGGATTTAAAATCTGATTCATGTTGTCAATTTCTTGGAGAAGTACTTTCAGGCTTTCTTTCAAAGGAATATAATGAAAGTGCCTGTGCTGACCTTTGTCATTCCTTCCTAAAGAAATCTGTTGGGGCTCCAGAAAACTGAATTTGGTCTTGTAAAATGTAACTCTTTTTTTATGGTGAGAGTGTTAAGATCACCATGATTGGCATGAAGCACTTGGACAGGACTTTGCTCTTATATGGTTTTCTCTATATTTTCTAACATTTGGTCAGTGACATGTACATCACGGAGACTTTCTTTCAACACTTTCATTGTGCTCTCATGTTGCATGTCCAGAAGACTTCTTATTTCACTGACCATGTGTGTAATATATGAAGCTGGCACAAGATGCTTTGCCTGTAAACTCAAATAAAACTGGGCTAGGTTTTCAGTATATAAATCACCATTGTCATTTTCCTCCTCTCCCACCACAGTTAAGTTACTAGTTTCTGAGGGCTGTTGTATATCTAGATAAGGCTGTTCAACTATGGCAAGCCAATATCTCAAATTAACTTCCTGTCTAGTTTGAGATATCTCAAATTTACTTCCTGTGAAAATGGACTTCCGGCCCATTTCAAGATACCTCAAACTGGACAGGAAGTCAATTTGAGATATCTCAAATTGAATTCGAGATATCTCAAAATTAATTTGAGATCTCATTTAAAGCTCCATTTTGAGATATCTGTAATTGGAGCTTTAAATGAGATGTCTCAAATTCAATTAGAAATCTCAAATTAACCCTGTTATCAAGAGATCTCAAATTGAATTTGTCTTCCTGTCCAGTTTGAGATATCTTGAAATGGGCCTGAAGTCCATTCAAAACAGAGCATTTTCACAGGAAGTCAATTTGAGATGTCAAATTCAATTTGAGGTACCTCCAAACTAGACAGGAAGTCAATTCAAGATATCTCAAACTGGACAGGAAGTCAATTCGAGGTATCTCAAATTCAATTTGAGTTTGATATATCTGCAATTAAATTTAAGATATCTTGAAATGCATTGAGATATCTCTAAATGTTAATTTGGCTTGCCATAGTTCTACAGCATCGCTCGGATAAGCAGAAGAAATCAGTTACACCCCAGCCTCTATGATATCTAGATATATGGGAAGTAAATGACCATTTCACTTTAAACTTACTGCTACAGCCCTCAAACAGACAAAGGACCTCTAGCACCTCCTGCAGATGGTAATTCAGGTGAACTACAAGCTCTTTTAAAGTTTTCACATACTTTACAACAACAATCCCAGGAACACTACAAAGCTACAGATATATTGCATTGGCTACTACAACATGCTTCTGCTCTCAAGTCATGGTGAACTCTTGAAATGTGACTGTTAAAGGAATTCAAAGTTGAAAACTTTCTACCACAGCTAGGAAATCCACAAGAAAACAGAGCATTATGCATGTTTCTATGCTGCCTGCAATGTTTCATATATACAGTGCTGAGGCATTTCATTGGCTGGTAAATAAAATTAAACTCCCAGAGCTCATTTCAGTCTTTGCTTCGGAAGGCGAGATTTGCTAAAAAAAAAAAAAAAAAAAAAAAATCAACAGTTAAATTTTGTGCAGACCTTGGTTGTTATTTATTTTAAGTGGACCCTCCCACTATAAATATATAAAATGTTAAGGTAACTGCAATAGAAAAGAATGTTTCAACAAGACTGGGGGGAAAAAATCGATAAGACCTGTGTAACAAAGGTATATACATACACTTTTTAATACACCACTAAATCCTGACTTAAAAATATATATATATTTAAATGCACAATTAATTATTTAATTGTTTAATGTCATGTACTATAATTAACGTCTATTGCAGAACAAAACTATAATATTATATTATATATACATTAACCGTTATGACAGCTTAATTGAGTTAACACGTTTTTAAACACAGATTGACTTAAATTTTATCACAGAGCTAATCTTAGCAGCAGTCGTTGGAGGAGATATGTCTGTGTTTGTCCAGAAAAGGAAATAACCTTGTTTATGCTACTCGCCCCCATCCCCCAACACCACCACCATAAATATTTCTATATCGTTCTTTGCCGCCACCAGCACTCAATTTGTGCAATTTGACAAATGATTATTTAACACGTTAGAAACCAGAGAAACTATTTGTCAAAGTGTTGAGTTTAATCGCGGCTTGTTGTAGTATGTGATTTTAATCTTGCTCGCGTTTCAATTCACTTCATGTCGCCTGTTGTCCTCTAATCTCCTTTCCACTTCGTTCCTTCGTAATACAACGTCTCACATTTTTGTTGTCACTTTCCGCCCATCAATCCCACAATGCATCATGGTAAACAATGCGTGATGTAAAAGTGTAAGGGGCCGTGTGTATTCTATCCCACAATGCAATATAATAACTACTTTGTAAAAATACAGTTCATTCTGTTAAATTTGGAATTACAGTATTTTTTTCTGCTAACATACAGTATATTCTGTAAAATTACTAATTTTTTTACAGTGAGGGATTGTTTTGTTTTTTTTTCTTATCTAGAATAATTTTGGCATTTATGCAAAGGTCAACTCTGTACTACTTTCATGGGAGTTGGGAGGGGCACACTTTATTTAGTTTTGTCAGTCTTACTACAGGTTTATCTGCCACTTTTTACTTTGCTGTTCAATGAAGACTTGCAGATCCTGTGGGAGATGGTGCTTTACCCAACACTGTTTGGATAAACTGAAAATGCACTTTGTATTGAAATCATGCAATCTGTTGCTGCTGAATGTTATTTTTCTCTGAAAGCACAAGTGTCTACTAGGCTAGAATGTAAAATTCTTCCAAGTTAACGTTAGGTTAAACAAATGCATTTATTCAATATGACTAGGTTTGGGGGTAAGGGCCAAACTAAGTTTTTACAGGGATGGTCCCAGGAAGCTTACTTTAAAACACTTAAAAAACAAAAAAAAACAAAAAAAATATATATATATATATATATATATATATATATATATATATATATATATATATATATTTTTTTTTTTTCATCCTGGTCACGGTGTTGGTTAGTGCTATCCAAGAGTTGACAAGTATTTGAATACATTTTTTATCAAAGCAGTTGTCCCCTAAGTTTCATCAATTAAAATGCATTTGAAGTTGTAGGCTTTTAAGGCACACAAAAATACATTTAATTCTGAAGTTAAAGAAGTAAATGACAATTCCAGTGTAACATAACTCAAAATAATGCCAAATAAATGCAGATGAACAAGTGGTTGAGTGGGAGAAAGTGTTACTTATCTACTAATGTGAACATGCAGATGGATTTAATTGTATTCTGCTAATTCACTAAATTAATGTATTTGAAAGTTTAAGAAGGAAGATGCCATATCAAAAGATTGAGCAGATGTGATCATTTGAACTATATAAAAGTTAGGCTTGCATGTACTAATTGAAAACCATTCAAATAAATGACTTGAACATTGCAGTCAATACCAAATGCATGGCATATGATGTCAATGTAACAGGTGCACATGAGTAGTGGCGATAAAGCACTCCCTTTTGATGTTTACCATGTGATTACCAGCTTTACAAACTCCCACTAGCCTTGCACCCTGTCATGGGTTTCAGAACTTACTGGTCAAATTGCAACAAACTAGTGTACTAACTGTGAATTAGTATGGAGGACAGTTTTAATGACAGCCTGCAGGATAGTTTCTATTTCAATGAATCAATCGCCTCCAGACAGACTGCAGGTAGTTTTAAGATGTTCTCGGCAAACACAACATATCAGTTGTCTGTATCTGCCCCCTAGAGTATTGTAAAACCAAAGTATTCCGTTTGTACAGCGATTTACTTTTTACTTTTAAGTGCTGTACTAACTTGATACTCGTATGAATAGAACCAATGATGTGTATTTTCAATGTATTAAATACATTTTTTAAATGAATAAACTACATTGAGATGAACTTAAATTCTGCCCATCATAACAGCTGATAGTATATGATTAATTTAACTGAAATGATTTTTGCAAAAGCCTATCAGCTGAATTTTATTGACTGGTATTAAAATGGAACATACAGTAGCTATAAAATTAGACAAATGTTTGGACAATAAGTCTGGCAGAGACGTTTGGTCAGATTTCTGAAAACTATTATTTTGCAGATACTCTAACTTCAGATTAAGTGTTATAGGCAAGGCTGTACTCCTTTTCACTGTAATCACAGATTTCACAATTTCCATTAGATATATCCATTACCCTGTAATATGTCACATTTTTTTGAAAATAGTATAAATATACTTTTTTTTATCACTCAAAATAAATACATCAAATGTTTGCCTTACTGACTCACTACCTGTTATGCTGCATTTAGGAACCTGGCAGCTGGTTTAGTTTGCTTTCAGTAAATGATTGGACACACACCATAGAGCCAGACATTTACTTTGCAATGTCTTCAACAAAAAAGACACCAGCTGCATCACAGATCAGAAATATTTCTGCTAAAGATTGCTCAGTAGAAGAAAGGGATATTTCATGTGTCTGCTGTTATTTTTATATTTTGTTTTGATAATTCAAGCCAAACAGAACGTCTTTTAAAAAGTTGACATAAAAAAATAAATATTCTACAATTTTAGCATTTACGGTTTTTCCGGTAAACATTTAAGTATTTAGGAACATTTGTTGTATAATAACTCAAGAGAGAATTATACATTTTGAATGTGACAAGGCATTTTTTCTGCTTTTAATAAATGTTTTGTTTATTTAGCAGACGCCTTTATCCAAGGTGCCTTACAGAGACTAGGGTGTGTGAACTATGCATCAACTGCAGATTCATTTTTAACAAAGTCTCACCCGAAAAACGGAGAAGGAGGTTAAGGAACTTGCTCAGAGTCACACAGTGAGTCTGTGAGAGCCACGATTTGAACCAGTGACCTCCTGGTTACAAGCCCTTTTCTTTAACCATTGGACCACACAGCCCCCGGTAGTATGTTAAATCCTGAAAGATCTTTAAATATAGTATAACGTTACATATCCGACCCCCTGTGGACTGCGGTATAGGCGGATATGTGAAAATCGGATTTGCGAACATCTATAGAAAAAGCATTTACACATCCATAAATAGGTTAGTTAACAAAAAACAACACGCAAACTGCTTTAACGTCGGGGAATATTTTTTGCTTTAAAAGTAAGCAAACGGAAACAAGATTGATTAGGCTACAAATACACAGTGTAAGCTATGCGGTTAGCTGTACACCATCAACACGCAAAGCTTTTAAAAATAATAAAACAAAAATTAAAAAAATACAAAACAAACGTCACTTGCAACTGATGGGTTTTTTCTTAACTGTAGAAATCCCTGCCTCCCTGGTTCTGCTTTCTTAATATCTCTGTCACAGTACGTTGCACTCTTTCTTGATATTGCCAATGGCAGATAAGCAGCTTGGTTTGAAATATTGCTTCGGCTATTTTAAACAAACGGACTGTAAGCATTGTGTTTATGAAGCTTGCTTTGTTTAAGTCAAATGCATTTAAATGCATTTAAAAGTTGCAATTGACCACCCTACTAAAACTAAAAAAAACCTCCTACAAAAACAATTTACTTTTCCCAGTGCAGTTGGGGCACTGTCCCTCCTTTCTGAATACTTTAAACCCACCCCAACTACTGAGTCGCACAAATTTCTATTGGAGACTCCGCTTGCGAGATTTTAAATGAGATTACAATTAGAAGGCTTGTTTTTGCAGGATTTAAAGATGTGTAACAGTTAGATAGATAGTGAGAATTTAAAACAGAATTTCCAAATTGTGGTGAAATGTAAAGAAATGCCGAGACACACAAACTCCTGAAGAATGTGCCCGTGACCATAATGATTTCTTTGTGGAAGACAGCAAAGGAAGGCAGGTACAATTTACATGTGCAAGGTACTGTCGAGTTACTATACATGTTGTGAGAGAAAAAAACTGCCAAGCATTTTGGGAAGTAACCTAAAAAACCAGTCTTTGAAAGATACTGTAATTTGGGCCACTGCAGCATGTCAGTTGCTTGTCACAGTATGTGACAGTCTGGCTCGCAGTGGTGTGGTGGATGACGTCACGGACCAGGAAGTAACTGACTCCAAAACAGTGGATGGGCGGGTGAAACCGAGTGCAAAAGCACTCAGCGTATTTAATAATAAACAAACAAAAGATTTAAACAAAATACAAACAAAAGGGCACGAGGGCCAAACGAATAAATAAACAAACAAGTAAGTGCCGTGCTGGATAATCCAGCACGTATTAGCAATTGTTTTTTAAATGTTATTCCTTCTCTCCGCTCCCCGTACTCTCTACTCCAACACCCCACCCCGAGTGCAGAGAGCTGCTGGTTTATATACTCTGGCCGAGGGATTTAACTAGTTGGTAATTATCTTATTATCCCCCGGCCAGAGTCTGCACGTGTTTGGTAAGGATGCATGACTGTCAGCTATTTAAATAATCAGTAGCTGATCAGCCATGCATCCTCACGGGGTTTTTAAATAATAATAAAAGACGCTGCGCTTTTACCCGCGCCGCAAACAAAAATACAAATAATAATAAATAGGGGCGGGACACTCCGCCACACAGTAATTTGCACACATCTGCAGGTGCATGACTGGAGTTTCAAATTTCTTCACTTTTGATGTTTTGTGTGCGAAGGTGCTCCTGTCCTGAGTAAGGCTACTGAAGATCAGCCAGTCTTTATACTTTAGAAGGTTGCGTGTGAAGTTTGAGCACCTCAGCATGAACTGTTCATAACATTTTGCAGTCTTTCTGACATCTGGCTTTTTGGTTTCCATTCAGGTGTAAACAAACTGGGATGGATATTTGTGTGAGCTGCTAATACTGATGTAATTTGGGCTTTTTTCTTCTGCTGAGTTGTGTGTGGGTTTTTTTTTGTTTTTTTTTTAAAAAAAGCTTTGCTGTTTTTATGCTAGATACCCAAATTTAATACCGTCTATCTGTGGAAGTGGCACCCCAGTGGAATGTGCTGATCACATTCTGGGAATAATCTATGTTATGCTGTGATTTTTAATTGTAAAATAACAATTTCAAAAGCATTGCCTCGTTGTCTAGGGCTCAGTAGTATCTGATATTAAATTCAGCTTCACATGCTGTGCACTTGGAGAATTTCAATTTCAGTTACAGCATGCAACAAGGTGGAGGGGGGGGGGGGGGCTTTGTATTTCATTTTAATTATCTTTAAAAGAACTAAGCATGGTGTGGTATAGATGTATTTGTTTTAAACATTAATAAACCATAACTTTTTAGCTTCAGTCTAAGTCTGTTGATTTGTGAATAAGGGGAACAATAATGAAATGCTATGCAGAATAAGCTTAGTTAAACCAGATCTTCGCTCGGGATTCCGAAGGGGAACTGGGTAAAACCGTCGGGGACAGGCGCCCAGTGTGCTCAGAACGGACACCTGCATGTTTTTGTCCTCCGGAGGCCGGTAACTCGCTGACATCTGCTCTCAAGTTCCTGGGTGTAACAAAAAAAAAAAAAAAAAGCTAGATTGGTCGTGGGATCAGAGGACACCCACTGAACCTCTGGATCTCCTGAGTTGAGCTGTGTGGAGAATTGCTGCAGTGAGGAGAAAAAATTATTAGACATTCCAAATTGGGGAGAAAAAAGTGGGTAAGCACTAAATAATAAAAAATATATCAATAATAGATCTTTCTGATCACCTATTAACATCACTGGAATTAACACTGGTTCCTCCTTTTTTATGCTGAAGATCTTCAGGTTCTTTGCATATTTTAAATGAAACACTTTAGAAGAAACGGGTGTACAGTACCCACTGGTTTCACTGATTAGCATCATCTTGACTACCTCATTTTAAGAGAACATTAGATACTCCAAGATTAGTGCTCTATGATTTTTAATTTATGTATTTATTTTTCCTGGTATCTAATCACTTCCTGATTGCGACACAATGAGTGAAACTCAAAGTGCATGTTAGAAAAGAACCAAGAGATCTCGAACAGAAGAAAAGCATGGTGGTAGCATGGTGCTTATACAAAATATGAAAATACATTTTAAAACCAAAGTAATTAATCTTTTAAGAATCATCAAACCATCTTTTAAATTTTCACTTTACAAAACATTAAACCAGTTGCGATAAATGCAGTAATGGTTCACTGAATGCTAGTAGCCATGATTTTATATTCATTACAGATCAGTAGAATATTTCTATTAATAAAAAACAAACATTAAATGTAAGATTTTTTTGCTATACTATATTTTGAGAAGTACTTTTGATAATACTTGTTCTGGCCTGGAGCACAAGAACATAAGAACATAAAGTTTGCAAATGAGAGGAGGCCATTCAGCCCATCTTTGTGTGATAATTTGGCTTATGAAGAATGTATTCGCTCACTTGTATTTCATAAAGGTTTGGTTGGATTTTTATTAATGATTGAGTTATTCTGCAAGCCTCAATACTTTTTAAAATGTCAGTTTTAACAAAGAGGAAATTATTCCTGGAGACGGATTAGTTAAAACTTTTTTTGTATTTTAGTCTGAATTTGACAGCAAAATAGCCCTTTTTTGCTATATTATTTTTACATGCTTTAAATTGGCTTGCACACTGAGTTTTGAAATAACATTATGAGATGGATCATCAATTCAAGATGTAATGAAACAGTCAAGCCTCAGACTTGATGAGCCTCTGTTCACTTCGGGATTCATATGGTTCATAATAAGTACATGCCATTGTTTTAATGGTGATGCATTGATTGCATCATTAATTCTCCTGCCACTGATTATGGGGACAGACAGTGTAGAAATGCTACACACATTAATCTAAACCATGCCACTCATTATGGGGGACAGTGTATATGAAGGTTACACAAATTACTGCAACCATAAATTTTTTCACTAATGGATGTGCATATCAAGGGGTGTATTTGCCTGGGTAATAATTATGGTGCTCTTTTGTATGCAGTGGGAATGGCTGTCCGATTGTCACTCATAGGAAAATCCAGAGGCCAAGATGACACATCTCCAGAGAACTACATATAAATAAATCTCTGGACTTTTAAATGGCTTGCTCAATGTTAGTAATTTTAGCTGTGTGAAGTTGGCCCCACCACAAACAGCACTAACATTGACTCGTATCATTTGCTGGTTAGTGTCGTTCTAAACTAATGTTTGTGCCTCTGTTTTTTTTTTTTTGAGATATTAAAGATTATTTTTAGCGGGGTTAACTTTACGCATGCCCCCCTACAATAATGGAATTAAACCACATATGTGTCATTCGTTTGTGCTGGTTAGTGCTGTTGAAACCAACGTTTGTGCCGCTATCATTTTCAAGATATTAATGATTATTTTGTAGGGGAGTGATGTCACTGAGCCCCACCCCTACAATAACGGAATTATTACCATTCGTCCCTCCTGTATTTGCCTTTTTCTCTATATATCTGCTCATTGAAAATATGTAAATCAAGATGTGCTGAAAACTTCTGAATATTTAATTTCTACAGCTTTACTTGAACTGATTTGTGTGTGTGTGTGTGTGAGGTCATAATTAACTAATAACACAATTAAGCAAACAAGAAAGCAATTAACAAAACAATTACCAAAGTGTGCAGACGTACATGTTTTATGCAGGGAGGATTTTAACACCCTCCCTGCTGTGTTACAATATATATAGCGGCATTAATGTTAATTCAGTATCTTGAAAAGGATAGCAGCACAAACGTTGGTTTAGAACGGCACTAACCAGCACAAACAAATGCTATATGAGTCAACGTTGGTGCTGTTTTTAGACATTGGATGAAATGTTTGTAATGTGAAGCAATACTGTTTAACAGTTTGTTGGAAAATAAAAAGCTTGCTCTTTATCAGAACTGTATGTATTTCAGCTGTAACCTAACATTTCATATATGGGGTGTTTTGTAAATGGTGTTCAGTAATAAGACGATGGAAGTCTATAACATTATAAGTAATAATTTTACTGATGCTAAATAATGCATGAGGGTCTAAAAAGCCTTGCATAATAAGGTGAAATTCACTGTAATTAGTCTGTTTTTGTGAAATGATCAGGCTGCCCTTATTTTTCAATCCCTTTTTTTTTTTTTTGTATGGTGGTTAGCCCTGGGTTATAAAGTTGCAAGGAGATTAATGTGGAGAAGTGCAAGTGGGCGGGCCAGTGGGTTTGTGCTTCTTTGTTATACTGTATATACCCCCTATTTCCTAGCTGATCTTCTTTTCAAGCTTTCTCAGACTCTTAAAGTACTGAACGGGCTTAAAGTAATCATTAATTACGCTGCAGATTTTAAAGGAGAAGAGATCTATTTTCTGAGAAATGTGGTGAAAAATAAGGTGTGGGAACTGTGCCAAGAATGGTGGCACCTCATTGGGTGGGAATATCCAACACTTTTTTTTTTTTTTAACTGATACATTTAGAAACCTGTATCAAGGGTTCAAGGCTTCAAATTCCAAAAATAAGGCCATTGCAAAACTAATTCAAATTAATGATGCACAAATAAGAGGTTTAGTATAAACAACACGTCACACAAAGATGCAAAGTTAATAGTCTTTATTATTTACCTCTAATATAACAAAACATTAGATTAAACCATAAGCCTACAAAAAGAAAATATATTGCCCCTTCCTATATGGGACAGTGAGGCAGCCTGGAGGTGATCTGCTTCTGTCTCTTGGTGGAAACTGAACTGCCTCCTGTGAACTATTCAGTGTTTTCTTTTATCCCATGAAATGGGGTTTATTCTCTTTCCCCCAAATATAAACACATCCTTTCGACACACAACCTTGGTTTATGAAAAAGATGTTTCACAAATGTAATAAGACTTATTCCCATAAATGCTTGATGCCCATAAATATTGGTAATGTAACAGATCCATGGTCTGCATTGTATTAATAGCTAATGTATCGGCTTAGGAACGAGTGACAAATGGATGCTGCTGAGCCGTTAAGCGGAGACTACAAACAATGATTAGTTAAATATCGACTAGGTAGTTGATGGTTCGTTTTTATTCTGTATTAATTCCATTCAATCATTTAAAAAAGACGAGAGAATCGGACCATTCATATTCCTGCCGGGCCATGAATGGGCTTAAGTTCAACACCAACCCTAAATAAAATGATGTTACTGTTATTAAGCACTAGTAATAATCTGAAGCAGTGGTATTTCAAAATACCAGAAGCCTGTTTTTACTTTAGTGAAGTAGGCTACACATTTTTTTTTTCCATACAGTGTAGACCTTGCTTGCATTGTTTAAGATGTTTTACAAGTCAAGCTAATTTGTGTATAAAAAAAGAAAAAAAAAAAGAAAAACAGCAAGAAGATCAATCCCTCTTCTGCAGCCAGTGTAATTTTAAAGGCACATACCTGAAATTAAGGTAATTAAAAAAATGTTTTGCTTACTGTATATTACACTCCCTGTCGTTCTGAGTACTGTAAACCCTTGTTAAAGATATAAAATAACACTGGCTGCATAAAGTGACCACATAACTCCCGTGCTGGCTTCTGTACACTGACTTCCAGTACAATTTAGAGTTGATTTAATGATCCTACCTTTGACTTACAAAACCCTTTATGGCCTGGCACCTGATTTATCTAAAAGAGCTTTTGTCCCAATATGTACCTAGACGTGCTTTAGGTAGGGTGATCAAACGTAATTTTAGATTTTATCCAAAAAAAAAATCTAATTGATTTGTGTAAACATTTTTCATATAACTTAAACATACCTAAAATGAAAACATACAAACAACTTTTTAAACAAATGTAATAAAATAAAAAAAAAAAACCTTTTTACCCACCAAATGTAGCTTCTTTATTTATCCGGTGACCATCCTGGATATATTTTTTTTTTTTATATACGCCTCTGCCAACTTTGAACTTTTGTAAAAGTTTGGCGAGGGCGTGGCAATGACACAGCTGATCTGTCACAGCAAGACTGCTCTGTTGCCATCGTCTCAGAGCAGAGAATGAGTTAAACTTCAACAAACTTGAATGCGCATGTGACAGGACAGCTTTGTGGTGACATACCCAGACCAGGAAGCTGACACACCCACACAGGTACTGCCAGTTGATGCGCTTATTCAACCAAAAATAAATAAAAGGACATAAAAAAACACAGCTCACAGAGCCAAAAAATAAACCAGTTGAACAAAAATAAATCTAGCAACACAGAATATACCTCCACCCACAAGTATCATGCTGGTCCTTCCAGCATGAGTAGCAATTGTTTTCTTTTGGTTTTTACTTCAGCTTTGCTTTTGTTCTCCCGTCTCTCTCTCTCTCTCTCTCTCTCTCTCTCTCTCTCTCTCTCTCTCTCTCTCTCTCTCTCTCTCTCTCTCTCTCCTCTTCAACCCCAAACACACAAACAGGCACACTTATATACACATGGCCTTATATACACACTTATATACACACTTATATACACTTTTTACGTAAACAAACACTATGCGTTTATTTACAGGTAGGGCTTTGCTCTGCCCCACTTATTGCACACAGGGCTGTCTTCTGCCCTGCCACATATTTGCATGCAGGGCACTTCTGCCCTCCCGCAGCGTGCCACTTAATCCAGCCCTCCTATCTTCCAAACCCCACCTGATAGGACAATAATTCAAAGAGGAATGTCTTCCGGACACACAGCATTAACCAATCATGTAGTTTGGGAGTTTTAGGATTTGGTTTGGTTTTTCGAAATACCAGCCCCAAAAATGTAATCTCTTTTCTTTTAATGTTCCGACCTGTCAGAATAATGTGAACACAGGGATTCAGAAAGATTATACTATGTGTAGTATAAAGTTGTGTGGGTTTTTCGAAAATAGTTAATCCGCAACAGAGTGTGCCACAGACATGGCGCCCCGGCTAAGTCTGGAAATGCAATGGCTGCTTGTCTTAAACTGTTATACAGTAAAATCCACTTCGAAAAATGTGATCTAGGTGAATTGTACATTCCAAAGCATTATATTCTGTTATTTATAGAATCTTGAAAAATTATGATTTAATATGACGGGTTTCATTGTCTTTTGCAATATGTAGTGACTTTAGAGCTCTGCAAACATAAAACTACTCAAACATACCTAAATAATTTATGACAGACGTGTAGTGGACAGAGTTGTATTCAAAATAGATTTTTTTTTGCAAGTGATCATTACTGGGATAATCTTACATCGATTTCAAAATGCTCCATTCACTATTCGCACACACTGTCCTCATAGCGGATAACGTGATCACGTCCTGTTGCATCCACTCTACTTTTAAGGCACTTTCACGCCTAGTTGGTTTGACCCTTTTTGAAGTGCATGAGAACCATGTAGTTGCACCAGGGTGTGCATGAAACCCAAGTGAACTGAGATCACTTGAAATGGTGGTCTCAGTTCAATTGGAAGGGGACTCTGTATGTTTGCTACTTCTGCTCAGTTTTCAACAAACCACTCCAAACAGTGAAGGAAATCGTGGAAGTGAGGTACTTAAGCAAACACCAAGGAAAGTGTCTACCCCTTGTCTCACATACGCAACGCAGGGCTTGTCAGAAAACACAAACATACACGTAATGTCACGTACACAACAGCACATCACACAAAAAAAAAAAAAAAATAATAATGCTGGTTTACTAACCTGGCGCAACCCGGGGCTATTCAATTACACTAATACCAGTGCTTGAGATTTGCTGTTGCAGCATGTGTGTGTAATAAGCATAATTGCAAAACTGTCAAGCAAAGAAAAGTCATAGGACAAATATGAAATTAAATGACAATTGAATAATGATTTAGCACATGTATTGCGTTTGGCTGTATTATAATTGTCATATAGACTTGTTCAGACATTACATCAGTCACTCTTGCGTTTGCGCTGCTCTGCCTGAGTTTATAGTAAACAAGCTCTTGTATCTGTGTCTCGCCACACTGTCAAGTGTACAACATTCACAACAAGCCATATTATTATTATTATTATTATTATTGTTATTATTGGCAATAACACTAAATTGCAGTTGTATGAATGTACAATATGTAAACCTTTTTCATAATCATGATTGTCTCTGGCATTTCCTGCAAAAGAACTGTGTGTTTCTGACAAATGCCGGTAGTTGACACACTTTCGGCATGTTAGGTTTCTTCGGCACCATATAAATCTTCCTCTAGTAATCAGCAAGAGAGCCAAGTGTGTTTGGGAAAAGTGCAATGTAGGGCAGCTACAATTTAAATAGATTACATTCCAAAGTACTGTAATCTGTTTGGAATAAATATAATAACACCTCTGTAGTATGTTAAACTTTCTTTGGGCTTGTTGGGAATGTGTTTTAATTTTTTTTCTCTTCTGACTTTAACTGAGATGGATTTACCAGTGAGCAGGAGGATGATGGGAATTGTAGTTCTGAGAGGTCCATGCGGGTACATGGGAAGCCATCTTGATGCAGGGAATGAAATTAAAAGTTTAAAAAGTGGTCAACGTTTTAAAAAAAACAACACACACACCTTACGTAAACAGTTGTAGCAACACATGGGAACATGTAACACAATAAAAATAAAAAGGTCCTTATGTGCCCTTTTAAGGTCAGCTGATTCTGGTCTTCTGTCTCTTCCAAAGATTAAGACAAAAAGGAAAGGAGACAGCTTTTAGTTGTAATGCTCCCAGATTATGAAATAAACTACCATCTGATATTAGACATGCAGAATCACTTAATATTTTGAAATCAAGATTAAAAACTCACATTTTTAGACTAGCATTTTATAAAAAATGTTGTGTTCTTCTCTCATACCTACTATGTTTGTTTGTTTTTTGTTGTGATTCATTTTACTGTAACATGTTCATGTTTTAATGCATTTTATTGTAATTTTGTTTTCATTGACTTAAAGCGCTTTGATATACTGTTGTATCAAAGGTGCTATATAAATAAACTTACCCCAATATTTAAAGTAAAACATAAGTATTTTAAAATGAGAAATGACTTGGTTGCAGTAGCAGCAGTTACTTTACTTTATTATGGGCGAAGCAGGTTGAAGTACTTCATTTTAGAAATTTAAATAGTTCATCTCTCCATTCTATCATTCAAAAACCATCTCGTATTCCACAAACATCATTGGGTGGAGGTGGGAATGGTATTGAACTTGTGTTCAAGTCTGTGAAAAAGTAATTTTGCACTAAATAGGGTGCCAGATAGATATATTTATCGTGGCCGTAGCCAGCCATGAAAAATCACAGGGGCACTTGCCTGTTCCCCTTGAGGTTCTGAATTTGTAGGACCTGTGTGGTTTTGTACAGTGCAAGTAAGTAGCTTTTTTTAATATATATATATAATATATATAAAATACATAAGAATTTGAATGTTGCAAAGAATGTTGGCCAGCTGCGAGGCTCCTTGCAATGCACAGACCTATGAACTCGACACAACCCTCAACTCAGCTACCTGTGTCAATTCAACACCATCTGAAATAAACCTTGAAGTACCCCACTGACTGACTTCAAATGCAAAAATCGAATGCTTTTAAATACACCAGAATAGATATTTAGGGTTTCTGGTTTTCGGGTTTTATTCCTGAGCATTATATGCACACAGAGGGATGAAATGCATTTTATTTTGCGGCAAAGCTATGTGTAAAAGGGCCTAAATAATAATTATTGGTATAATTTTAACTGAGGCCTGTGGCTCGGGTGCATCAGCTCACAGGCCAACTGACAGGGGGGCGCTCATGGTGGGCTAGAGCAAGGCAGACAGGACCCAGCAAACAGCACAGGAGGGATCACTGACAGCTCTGGAACCAGCCTGCCATGATCAGGAGGAGATAATTGGGCTACAGGAGCTGATAGTTACGGATGATAATTAAGGTGATTACTCATTGTCTCAGTTGGCCAGAACCTGTAGCCGATGCAATTAGCAAGTATCTCTTTCAGCCCAGCCACATAAAAAGGCTCAGCATTCGCTACACAGGGGATTGTGACCGGGGAGAGAAGGACAGAGCTGTGCTGGAGACTTTTTTTGGTTTTGTTTTTTGAAAATTGTTTTTTGAAAACTACTTCTGTGCAAGACCTTTTTGGTGTCCTTCATACCAGACTAGACCCAAAATAAAAACTCACGGTTCGACCAAAGCTGTGTTCACCTCTGTGATTGATTTCCGCACTAAAAGGTGGTGCCTGCATTCAGTTAGCCTACTTTCACACTGGCACTCCTACCCGGGTCACAATCCTGCGCAATGTGAAACCGTGTACCCAGGTCGTACCCGGGTCCCAGTGACCCACCTCAGGGTTGAGAGAGACAAAATGCATGATGGACGTTCGTAAGCAGGCGAAATAAAACAGCCACACCTGCGTGAAGGTTTCACTTCCGCAAGGAACATCTCGGTTTAGCCATATTTTTGTTGATTTGAGACACACCGTGAGCCAAGTTGCAGCGGGGATGAAGAAACATGTTCTCTAATCAACATTTGGGCCAACAATCCAATCCAGAGAAGCTTGGATGGAAGCGTCCCCAACAAGCTGCTTCTGGGGCATTGATACGCGCATTTGTACTTGCGTCTGGCACCCAGGTCAACCCTGCTTTATCAAAAGCAGTGTGAAATCTTGTACCCCCCGCATGACACTGGATCCTGACCCGGGTAGAGCATGCCAGTGTGAAAGGGGCTGTAGAGACTCTGACTCTGGAGCAATGTTGCTGGCAATTATTTCCAAGATGGCAGCGCCCAAGGATAACTGGAGGGTGAAAGAAGAGATGTCACTGATTTTTATTTTAAGTAATTAATTGCCTGGGCTGCAAACATTCAGGATATTATATATATATATATATATATATATATATATATATATATATATATATATATATATATATATAACAAATAAAATGATATACTATATTGTCAACTTGCCTTAAAATTCAACACAACTCTTTAGCAACATATTATCTTTTTTTATTATAGATGGTCAATGACTATTTGGCTTGTTTAAAAATATTGTAACCATTTTTGTACTCATTTTGTAATTGTGTGTGTGTGTGTTTTTTTTTTTTATTGTATAACTACATTGTAATGTTGTTGCAAACGTTACGTGGAGAATAAAAATAACATTTTAAATACCGTAGGTGATGAATGATTTTGCTAACTGCACATTTCAGTTTTGAGGTATCTATACCCCGATAAAGTAGATGCGTTTTTTTATTTTTTAATGAAAGCAAAAATAAAGCTACTGTAGTATTTAAGTGAATTTATAGTACTACTGCTTATTTTTATGTTCCTTTGTGTGGTAGTTATAAACAGATCAAAAGACATTTAGGGCAAATATTGAACTGAATTATACAGCCTGCTGCATACTGTACTCTAAAACCACAGTACACTTCACAGATACAATTTTTATCTGTGATTGGGGAGCTACAAAGGATTTTATACTTTCTCTATATTATCAATTTGAAATGCAACTTCACTAGTTGGAAAATGAAACAATATACAGGGTGATTAGAAAGTAAGTTTCACATCAACGCACCATATCGCATATGGTAAACTTACTTTCGAATCACCCTATATTTAGTTAATTACATAAATGGCCAATAGAACTATGTGCATGTATGTATGTGTACAGTATTTTCTTTAGTTAAACATTGGTATTTGTTATGCAGATGTTGTAGCCATTATTTAAAGTCCTCATCTCTGTTTTCATTTGAATCACTGAATTGCTGTGACATTGTAAGCAGTATTGCGTGCAATAAATTGACAAGTGTAGATTAGAAAAATGGCTGGTAATTTAATTGCTAGCAATTTCTGCCAGTAGGTATTGTCCAGTAAACCCAGTGATCACCTACTAAGACTTGACTTGCCTCCCCTTTGCGTAAACGAGGGAGAGCGAGAGGATACATGTATTTATAAAAAGCGGTATATTGAAGAGGTGGAGTGCATCTAGGGCCAGATTTACTAAGGTTTACGTTTTAGTAGTACAAATACTGTACAGCTCAGGTGTCCCGATTGTATATCTGTGTGTTTTGCAGCATTGGAGCTAAAGCTGTGTCTTGCATATTGCCAAAGGTGTTTATCAACTACCAATAACACTATTTCCCCAGAGATCACTAGAACCCTGATAATACAGATTTGTTAAGATTCTGCTACAGTGCATTAAAATAAATACATTCTAGAAATAATCTACCTGAAATGTGATGTGTAAGAGCACTCGCCTAGACAATGCATTAAGGATGCCTAAAAGTTATACTGCGTTGTATTCAGTAATTAAAGAACAATAATTCTACTGGACATCACCCTAATCCTAAAACCTTTTAAAGGAATTAATTGTATTTAGAACATGGCAGATGGGTATACGTTGACTATTGCCCATTTCTCTTGGGATTCAAACTTGCTGCGCTTTACATTTGAAGTCAAGTCCTAGCTTCTGGTGAGCTATGTTTTATTTGACCGCAATGTTTTAGAGATTAGGCTACTTGCTAATTATTTCTGCCTGTACCAGTGAACATTTGAGTATTACATATTAATTGCTGCTCCAATGAATATAAAATTAATAAGAGTTTTCATTCATGCAAGTCAATAAGTGTGCAACCTTGTGAACCCGATTGTGTATGTCCGTAATGAGGTTTGAGATTGGCCATGTGCACTCTGCCATTCAGAGGAGATTAGAAACCTCTGAGGACAAGCTGTGCAAGTGAAGATACCCACTTGTGTGTGTGTGTGTGTGTGTTTTATATATATATATAACAACTGCAGAATTAATGGTATTCACCAGACTTTGATAAGGCAACAGTCACACTCCCATATCAGTTTGATAAGCTTGAAGAAATCCAGTAGTATGATATTTTACTTGTACATGCTGAAACAGAATAAGAGCTGATTTTTTAATACGCATTTGCCTATAGGCGCCTGTTTCTTCTGTGTTTTGAAGGTATGTTATGGGGGAAGCAGTGGTAATTTGACACACTTAGATTGGACATTCCAAAAAATGGAGAATAAGCAATAGAGAAGAACAAAAAAAAAACTGAACTGGAGTGAAAGGGCAGTAGTGCAAGCATCTCATAAATTTACATCCAATGAGTTTGTGAATGTGTCTGAATCTCTTTGAAAGCCCACTGCCTTGAGAGGGCTTGAGTGAGCCTATATCTATAATCCTTAAATAACCTTGAGGAATACGTATCGTGCCACTTTTTAAAACAAATCTTGTTGCACATGATGAAACACAGATTTCCCAGCTCTGTGTTTTTGTAGAAGACATTGCATATGATGATGGCTACCAACATATTGTTTTACTCTAAAAATTCCTCTTTTCAATTCTATACAAGTGTGTACATCTTAATATTTTCCCCAAACCGATGAATCCTACCACGTAACATGCCTGTTCTGGACACGACAGTGTTAAATGCACTTCCCTCTGCTCTCGCTGCATGCCAGCATCATGGGGGCCCCATTTATTTTAACCTCCTAAAATCTAGTTTTTAAATTTTACATGCTAGCCATTTTAAAGGGATTTGTTTTATGTGATGCAAGACTTTACTACTCTTTGTCAAACAGTTAAAGGATATATTTTTATTCTATAGCATACCATTCAAAATAATTATTGTACATAACTGCCCTCACTCAGAATATTAGTATTTGAAAACATGCCGGTACAACAGTATAATTGCCATTCGTCTTGGAATGTTTATCTCTTAAGGGAATGAATACTGTACCAGATACTGTAACATCAGCACTGCATGAAGCTGATTTTTAATGTCTTCTGAGCTTGATATAAAATGTGTGTGTGTGTGTGTGTGTGTGTATATATATATATATATATATATATATATATATATATATATATATATATATATATATATAATATATAATTTGTAATCCTGTGTTATATTGACTGATTCATTTCCACTGCATTGAATAGATGTCCTGCTTTGCTAAATAAATCGCACTTCGATGTAAAGCTGAGGTAACATGAAGACACTTCTGCTGTATCAAACCCCAAGTCTCCTCTTGTATGCCATGCAGTGGCTTGAAACCTAGTCTCCTGAAACCAAGTTCCAAGCCAAAATCACAATCAGGCAGTAAATGACTTTAGGGTTGTTTCTTGTAATACCATGATTTGTATTTATAAATTATCGACAAGTGCTATGGTTCATGTGTTGTTGCAAGTCCCCTTCCCAAGGGCACGCATTAAGACCAGAATGGCAGTGACCAAAATGGAAACTTTAATGCAAGCGCTAGGGGAGTTGTTTTCACATTGGATATCACTCTCTTGGGATTAGTTATAAATCACTTGAATTGCAATTGTGATCTATGTAGAAAAAGTAATATTGATCAACAATGCGAAGGAACTGACATTTTGTAATCACTGGCTTGAGTTGTTTAAATCTTTTGCTGGAGGGGATTTTATCTCCTAAGTGTACTCCCAAATGCAATAAATCTGTTGATATTTGCGTAATACAAAACCTGCCTTGGAGGAATAAGCATCTTGGTTGATGGCTTGATCTGTACTTGCCTGTTTTGTTTGCCTGTGTGTTTCTTTTTCATTTCATTGATCAAATGTATAACTGTAAAATTGCTAATTTGGCTTTCCCATTCAACAAACCTCCTTAAGTTATGTAACCCTTATGGCTGGTTTCACAGAGCTAGGTTAGCACTAATCATGGACGACCTAATGTTGTCATTTCGTATGACAGGAGAGCATTGCACACATATGGAAAAAGCTGTTCTAATAACATATTTGTAAAATGTTCAGTTTCCAATTGTAGAAAATGCTGATGTGTTCTAGAATTTCTACAAAAAAGGGTGAATACATCTTCTTCAGTGAGGTCACAAACAGATATATCTATCAACTTGCTGTGCCACCAGCATCTCGCTCTCTTTTTTTCTTAACTCTTTGTTTCTCCCTTTTTGTGTGGCAGGCAATTGAAGCTGTCGAAGTTTGATCCGGGAAAATTGAAGATCATGACTGGGGAATGGTTTGATGAGATGAAATGTCGCCGCTACGGCGAGAACTACAGTGTGATTGACGTTGTCAGATCTTCATTTAGGAGGAAAACAAATCCCGGTATGTGCTTCTTGCTAATTACATTTTGATATTTAAGGGGAATTTCCTTGACCTGGGGACGGATACAAGGTTAAACTCTGACCATCCCTATTTGTTTTAAATTTCAACCTTCTGCAACAGCTCCTAAGGCAGGGCTTCCCAACCCTGGTCCTGGGGAGCCCATGTGTCTTCATTCCAACAGAGTTCTCCATTACTTAACTAGACCCTTAATTTAACACCTTTTTTTAATTGTTACATACCACTTTGTAGTTTTCCATATACTTAACAAAAAACTGACAAATTAAAAAATGTGACATTTCGAAATCTAACATGAAACACAGTACTACTGTTATAGGCTGCCGGTAGACTTCTGTGATTATTGTTTTGTAGTTTTTGACTACATGATGAATAAAATATCTAAATTTATGTTCCTAAAATTATAGCCGTATAAACCCTTCTTTACTAATCCGATATGTGGAATGCAGTGGCAGATAAATATATAAAGGGATCTGTGTACAAAATGCATTTTTATTACATCAAACATATTTAAGTGCAAATAAATGTCATGTCTTTTTCGTGCTCATTTCAAACTGGCGGGTCATACTGTACTGGCATTTAAGATGCTGCATAGGCACAGAAGTTTAATTGCGTGATAGTGGACCATTAGTTGTTTATAGTTAAAGCATATTAACTGAAATTGTATTGCGTTAAACTGAAAAGGGTATCAAAGGTACATGATTTTTAAAGTTTATTTAAAATGTATGGCATATATATAATTGCGCGAGACTTTATTCTCATGGATCTGACTGCCCGAATGTGACAGACATAAGAAATGTACAGAGTTAAGTTTTCTGATGTACTTTTCATTTTAGAGGAAAAATACAGCTGCCTCTGCAAAACAATAAAGCAGTAAATGCTTAGGACAAGTAAGCGTACTAAGTTAGTCTTACCTTCGCAGTACTAAATTAATCCACTTGAACAGGATCATCACAAATCTGATTTGTGGATTTAACATGCTTAATCCACTAGTTTGACACATCAATTGGACTAAATTTGGTATGCCGCAGTGACCCATGAGGTCTCCAGGACCAGGGTTGGGAAGCCCTGTCCTAAGGTATTAATCTTGCTCAGGCCAGAAAGACAGCAAATCATTCTGATCAGCTCCACATTCTGTGTTTGGTACTCATACATACTTCAATGCAGTACTACTTCAGTGACTGCACTAAAATATTAAACATCACCCATAACTAATAACACTCAATGGTGGTATTTGTAGTGCTAATAACATAAACTTATAAAATTCAAGAACAAACAGTTTTATGGAATTGTAGTTATTAAGATTTCTTTGACTGACTATTACAAAAATTAGCAAACTATTATTTTCATACTATTTAATAGGGTACATGTTTTAAATAAAATCTAAGTTAAATCTTTGAATAGGACCGTTTTTTTTTTTTTTAAATATATATATTTTTTCCCAATGATGTGAATTTTGGAAAAGCTCTTAAGTTCAACTATTTAAAATCAAACAGCAAAAAAAAGTGTGTGACGGAGTGTGATAAAATATCAAATGATAAAATATCAAAACAAGGGAGTTTAGCAGTTTTCTGGATCCCTGTCGAATGTTTTGAGGGGAAATCCAGCAATATGGGACATTTTGTATTTTTATAGATAATATAGTATTTACTGTAAAAAAAATAAAAAAAAATAAAAAAAAATAACTGGCCCGTATGGTTTCAGACGCAAATGGCTAATTATGTAAAACATGAATTGTCTTGTAGAGCAAGACTTGCAGAGTATAAGGGTGGGGTTTTATGTTTTAACTGAAGACCTCAACCTTGGTATATAATTGGGGCTTCTGTTTTTTGGTTTTTTATTGTATTTTTCAGTGCTTATTTTTAGCTGTTTTGAGTTTTGTGTAAATCATTTTTTTTCAGGGCTTTCGTTTTTGATATACTGTATGAAATTAGTGTTCGGTTACTTTTCAAAATGCTTCAGCAGGTGTGTTTTTTTTTTTTTTTTTAAATATGTATAGTAGTAACTCGACAGTACTTAAGTTGTACCTTTTTTCCTTTGCTGTCTTCCACAACGAAATCACTATGGTCACTATGGGCATGTTCATCTGGGGTTTTTGTGTGGAGGCATTTTTGTACATTTCGCCACAATTCTGTTTTAAATCCTCCGTATCTTAACTGTAATACAGATTTAAATCCCGCTAACAAGCCTCCATTCCTGATTGTAATCTTGTTTTCAATAGAAAAGTAGGAATGTGCTGTCCATTCAGTAGTTGTGGTGGGTTTAAAGTATTCAGAACGAATCAATGATAGATACAAGTCAGGAAGGCGGGACATTGCCCAGCAGCACTGGGAAATGTATTTATTATTATTTTTGTAGTAGGTTTTATTTTCTAATGAGAAAAGGGTAACATCAACATGAATTATTAACCATTTCCACAGTTTTCTGGTGTTTATTGGCTATCCACTGATTTAATTTTTTTTGTATTGGGGGTGTTTTATCAGGTTTTATTGGTTAAAACCGAAAATCAGAAGCCCTATATATAATGAAAGACAATGACTCACTAATAAGGAACTTAGTAAAGTAATAGTACTAGTGCCCTTTTAATTTGACTTGTGACCCAAGATGGTCGACATATTGGGGTCGTGTGAATTTCTGGATGACTGAACGCTTAGATACTGGCTTCATACTTGGTACATGTGTGTATTCTATGATTCCCTAGGTTGGTTGTGGGTGTCGTACAAGTAGAATTAACCCTTTTTGTGGCAGTTTTTTGCAACGATGACCCCTGCCACTGTCAAAGGCACATATCTTAAGATCCATGTGAGGTAGTCGCTTTATATTTTCAGGGTGACCATGACGTTGGCCTCCAACCTTATATGGCTGCTATACTGAGGTCACATGACCATTGAAGTAACTGCTGAAGAGAGACGGTACACGAAGATAATATCTTGATGTTTGGTACACCGCTGTTTTGAATTCTCACCTTAATTTCTCCTTCCAGTGGTGTCCAGTAAGTGTACTTGTTCGTTGCCGTATTACCTCTGGCCATATCAATAATACAGACCACATGCTTTATAGCTCATCCAGAACTCTGCTGCCCACCTGGTGTTCTCTCTGCCTCGCTTCGCCCACGCTACTCCACTACTCCGCTCGCTCCACTGGCTCCCGATCACCGCTCGCATCCAGTTCAAGACTCTTGTACTAGCCTACAGATGCCTTGACCAGACTGCACCCAGCTACCTCCAGACCCTCATCTCTCCCTACACCCCCACTCGACCTCTCCGCTCCGCCTGCACTAGAAGACTGGCTCTACCTCCGCTACGCTCCCCTGCCTCCAGAGCCCGCTCCTTCTCCACCCTTGCTCCGCAGTGGTGGAATGAACCTTCCTACAGATGTCAGGACTGCCCAGTCCCTGACCACATTCCGGCGCCTCCTTAAGACTCCCCTCTTCAAACAGCACCTGTAGAACTCCTCTGTTTGTATCCTGGGACACTATCACCCTTCATTTAAATGTGCTTTATTTTGCTCTTATCTGCCCCCTATTTTACTGCATTTAATCCTGTACTTCAGAATACTGTAATCTGCCAAGTGTTTAACCTGTAGTATTTTGTATTTAATCATATCCTGATGTAACTATCACTATTTAATCATATCCTGATGTAACTATCACTATTATCTGCTGTATTATTGAATTGTGGTTTGTCACACTTGAACAAAAGTTATTGTATTTCTTGCTCTTATTGTATTACTTGTATTGTAACACTTGAAATGTATTTGCTTACGATTGTAAGTCGCCCTGGATAAGGGCGTCTGCTAATAAATAAATAATAATAATAATAGTTGAAACACAATTGTATCTACAACATTCTTCTATTTAATCTCTGACCATATTATTATACTGTCTCCTTAATCTCTGACCATATTATACTGTCGTTTTAAAAAGCTTTACAGACTGTTCTCCCAATATATTTCGATTTACAGGTGGTGTCTACCAGAAATTCACTTTTTTATATGATTTTTTAATATGATGTCTTTTTTTTTTTCTCCCAAGCCACCCAAGGCAATTTTGTCACCAATCTTGAAGGCAGAAGGAGGGTCCAGATTATTGGAGAGCCTGCAAGAACCCCACTTTTGCAGACCACAAACCCACTGCCTGAGAGGTAAGGCATCACTGGTTTCACTGCTTCAGATGAATGGGATACTGAAAATGGTAGCATTTAGAAGGGCCGATCTTTGGTTGGAAAATTAAGTTGCAATAACAAGGTAAGGGTGTTAAATTCCCTTTTCTTGTGCAAACAGGGTTAAAGTATACTCTTTTTTAATATTGATTTTCTGCATAAACATTCTTTTGTTTTTAGCTTCCTGGAGCTTAATTACTGAGGGGCATACAGGCCAAATGACTAAAGCACAGTGGATGGTTTTATGTGGCAACAACTTTGAACAATGCACTAGAACACAATATGTCCAGTAGTTTGTCTTTTATTGAGTAGCTGGGTTTTTTTTGCATATCTGGTAGAAAAACATACTTTGTGCAGCTCATTGACCATCTTTTTGGCATATTTCCAGGTTCATAATAATTCTGTATTTCACGTGACGGTATTGTCTATTTTTAAATTAGATTATTTTTTTTTTCCATTGCATACATTGTAATTTATAAATATCCATGCTTTCTGATTTAATGATACGTTTATTATAGTATCTAGTTCTTTCATTCATAACTATAAACACTCAAAGTTGTAAAATGTTGTAATACTAGAAGAAATGTATGTGTATTTTTTACTGATGTTTGTACTGTAGTACAGCTATGGGCAATAGTTTATTTTTGCATCACCCTTACGCTTTAAACCAGGTTTTGTAGCAGAGGGTTTTAGATGATTGGCCACTATCTTTGGGTATGCTATGGAATCCATTTTACCATGTATTGGAACTAAATTTCCTGTGCCATTAGAGAAAATATAGCCTCATAGAAGGATATTACCACCTCCATGCTTGACAGTAGGTATGGTGTTCTTTTCCTTGTACGCCTCACAAGACTTTCTCCAAATGTAACGACTATCAGCGAGACCAGATAGCAATTTTTTTCATCACTCCACAAAACTTTTGACCAGAACTCCTATCCATCATTCAAATGCTGTTTTGCAAACTTTAAGTGATTTGTCCTTGTGACCTTTTCCTAAAAGTAGCTTTTTCCTTGGCCTGCAACCATTGAGACCTTCACCATGCAATACTCGACCTATGGTTGAAATGGAAACCCCAGTCCCACTTGCAGCCAATTCACTTTGAATATCTTTGGCAGTCAATCGGATTGTTATTAACCTTTCTGGCAATTCTTCTACTTATTCTTGGTGAAAGAACCTTGTTTCTTCCAGACTGAGGGAGTGTTGTGACAGTACCATGAGTCTTGTAATTCTTGATAGCTGGCTTGTATTGTGATCTGGAAGTAGGATATCTGGGTGGTGTTTGTTTTCTTTTGGTGAATGGGCTGTCTGTGTAGGCCTCTCGCTGACATGACCTTACTCGCAGAAATATTTTAAATGACTTTCGGGTTCTCTATACGCAAAGGGACATTCAACATTCAGGCAGGGGTCAAGAATACTTTTTCGGCACATTTTGTATCTATGCAGGGCTGCAAGAATCAAACTGGCTAGAACACCACCTTTGGCCACAGGATTGTTGTGTTTCCTTTTTTTTTTTTATTATTGCCTAGCCTTCAATTACCTGGTCTGATCTAACCTTGTATGCCAATTAACTGCAGTGTATGAACGCTGTTTTTCTGACACCACGTGCAGTACAATAGGGTGTGAAGGTTAGTTTTACTTTGTTTGCTATAGAACACTGTGTGGGAATGATTGCTGGAACAGCCTCTGGCTCTAGGATGCTCTTGGAAACCTGGTTTATTCAACCAGAAAAAGGTATTCCAACTTGTTTCAGTGATGTCCCTCTGCAGTGCCTATTGCCCTTCATAGTTTATTGTGTTCCTGTATAGCATGTGGAGTGGTTTTTACTTTGTGAGGTATTTGTTGGAGAAGATAATCAGTTCTTGAACGTAATTCAATTCCCTATACATATTGCTGTATTCCAGTTCAGATTCATCTGATACTACTTCCTTCACGGTGTTTGAACCTCTTGTGAGTAAGATGGATGTTGTTCCCTTTGAGCAGTTTCTTGTTGAAGATTCCCTGCTTGCTTCTGAAGCAGGTGGATGAGCTTGATCTTGCTCTCCAAACCTCACACTGCATTACTATTAATATTCCCAATCCGTTCTGCAATATTTAATTGAGAGAGCTTTGCAACTGGTAGTAAATATTTAAAAAAAAAAAAAAAAAAAAAAAAAAAAAAAAAAAAAGCAAAGCCCATTTGGTCTAATCTACCATTTATTATATTATGCAAGCACATTATTCAATTATTCAAGGGCTCTAATGGTGGGATAAGAATAAGATCGGACTTTACTTGGTTGACTTGCGTGCACTCTTTGGGAATTAACTAAAATTTATATGATAGTTGAAAAGATGCATTTTATTATTTTAAGCAAAGCAAACCTAATGGACAAACAATGAGAGGGAGCTGGATCTCCTCAGCATTGTCATGTGTTTTAATGTGTTCACTTTTAAATTGAACAGTGTACAGTACATATTTTCTTTTGCTATGCATACAGGGAGGGGAACAGTTAAGTGTTCATCCATGTTTTAGTAATTTTGAAATACTTCCTTGTTTGGTTTGAGGATTCTGCTTCCAATAGAGAATTGTGGCCATCAATGTGGGAGGGGGGATATGATTGTGCTTTGATCCCTTTCTGGTTTGAATTATCCAAAACCTGATTTTAAATTTGGTTAGAAATTTATCTGAAGGCAATTGGTGCCTTCATAGTGCCTTCTGAATGCCAGTTCTTGCTTGCCAAGGTAAACAACAGAATCAATCAAGCATTTTAAGAACCTCATGATTTTTTCTTACTTGCTCATTGTGTTGTATTGTATACCTGCGCTTCGGCTCATCCAGTTGAACATCCAATCCTGGTTTTTCCAAATATTTTGAGTGTTACAGTGGCTCGCAAGTGACTTTGGGAACGCTCCTGTTTTTGTGCTGACTTCGATAGACATCCTAGATTGCTGTAGCCAGTGCTGTTCCATATCACGTTTTCTGTACTGAACAAAATACAGTTCCAGCAGTATAATGTTTTTAATTGACGGGTACCGGTAAGCCACGGATACCTTTTCATAATTTCAAAAAGGTCTATCTACAGAAGATACATAGTTTGCGTCGCTTGCGTTGAGCAGTAGTTCATTTAAACAAGGTTTCTTTTTTTTTTTCCTTTCTGTACTTCTTCGGTATGCATTGGCTCTTAAAAGAGGTGAATTTCGCGGTGACCCCTCAATTTCACGATTTCCGTGAAATCGGGATTTGGGTAGACCCCTAAATATGACGTACAGTGATTTATGGCTGTGGGAGCCCATCAAATTGCTATTTTGGCAACTATTTCTCGCCTATAACCTACAATTCCAGGTGTTGAATGATTGTGCATCTTTTGAAAACTTTTGTGATAAACTGGTAATGCATTCTCTCTTGTCGTTCCAGTTATTCTTCAGTGGCCCAGAGACATTCCTCACCTCTGCTGACACAGGTAAGCTAATCTTTTCTTCATACTAGATGGATTAACCCACTGCTTTTCACAGTTAATAATTGTCACAGATTTATTCATGTATTTGTTTTTTAATTTACATAGGTTTTCATTGATTTCTTTATTTTTACAGACAAAGAATGAAAATATGTTTGAGCTGCCTATGGATCTGGCTAATGGTAAGAAACTTTTTGCCAGCGGCACTGATGAAAGACTAGTCTGTTGCATGCAGAGTTCAGAGATGTTTCTTGACAGTTTGTTCTTGTTGCTTTGTAATTGGACCCATTGGACTCTAGTGGGTTTCTTTCAGCAATGCTCTCATGTTGCTCTTTGTATCATTTTTATACAGCACACATGTAGAGAATGACTGGTTACTGTTTTGATGTCTTACCTTGCAGAAAAACAGCCTCCTGTCTTTTTTGTTGTGTATTTTTATATAGAATGATACTGATTGATAAAATTTAAATAAGATCAATCAACTAGTAGCATGCAGTAGAATACTGGAAGCAACAGCACAAACAAATGTATGGTAAGTAAGGTTCAATACAGAAGAAATACGGCACTTCAGGGTGTGGGATATACTCTAATATTGGAGAATATCCCACACCCTGAAGTGCCGTATTGCGCTTATAAAATGGGTCAACTAATAAAACAAAAAACGAAAAAACTTGTTTTAATTAACAAAGTAATTATTAAATATCCTTCTGCCTCTGACCTAAAAATAGTCGCTTTAAAACTTGGTGGAGCTGCAGCAAGCGATTTTCGGGCAACATCACACAGACCTTCTTTGCCGCATTTGGCCGTATTTAGTTGCACAAACCTTTCTCGCATGACCTGCGGCAGTGTGAGGTCACAGTGTTGGAAGATTTTATTTATATATTTATTTATTTATTTATTTATTTATTTAATCGTCCTTTGTGATCTTTGTGACCCCGGAATAGTGACAGGAGGTATTCATGCCAGATCTGCAGTACCGTTTTCAGTGGCAAAAGATGATTTGCATTTTGAAATACTCAGACAGTGGCATAAGAAGGACACCCGATGCCCAGGCAGTGGACTGTGCATTTTTTTTTTTCCTTTTTTTTCTTTTTCTATGTCCAGAAGCTGTGTTCGATGCCTAGCAGTATTACTTTTTTTTCACCACTTGAATAAGTGTTGGTGTCTGATTTCAGACTCTAAAATCTCAAATCTCATCAGGTTTGGTTTCCCAAAAGATCAAAATTGATATACCTCATCAGTCATCTTTTATTGCGAATTTAAATATGGCTACTGTTTTTTTCAAAATTATATATTAAATGTGGTTAGTCATTCTAGGGTGTATGGATATCTACAAGTTATTTGCCCCTTTTTGAAAACTTTCAACCCATGCTGTAATATTCACACCCCCATGTGACCTGTTTTGACCAATCAGGATAGAGTATATAAGACTCATTTTATAATATTCATCAGTTTACAGTATATTATACAGTTAATGTGTATGCCATCAGGCTGTAGCCAGTCAGAAGAAAATCAATTGTCATTGCACAAGGAATATTTAAACCATTTGTAAACAAACAACATAAAGCCAGCTTAGAGCCCAGGCAAGTGTAAAAAGGGACCTGCAAGTGTAAAAAGGGACCTGCAACTGATAAGCCTTCCCCAAACTCAATGTGTCTTCCTTTTTGTCAAACCATTTAGTCACGCTGCCACTCTTTGTCCTTAATGCAGTTTTGAAGAAAAAAAAGAATATGTTTGTTCAGCATGAATAGTCTGGTGGTGGTGGTAGAAAAATATAATAAAAGTGAAAAAATGTTTGGATTCAATGAGCAAAACAGGCTGTTCAAGAAATCTAAGTCAATTTTATAGGTTTGTTCTTCAGCAAGCAACAGAATTGCTTGACAACATTAGATTCAGGTTTTGACAGACATTCTTATCTTTATACTTCAACTTTGTGATGTATGTACTATGTGAAATGCATTTACATGGTACAAGAGCCCCACATTTGCATTTAAATTCTCCCGTGAGGCTGAGTATAGGCAGTGAAGAAATAAACACCTAATCTTGGAAGGCAATTGTCCAAATGATTATTTAATTACAGGCATTCAATTTAATTAATGTAATGTTATATGGTGGCATGCTATGATTGATTACAGTTCTGTTTTAATATTTTTTTGATTTTATCCATTTGTAATGAGCTGTTACTTGTCCAGAAGTAACTGATTTTAATGATTACAATGTTCCACATTTAAATTGATACATTAGTACGATTTTGCATATAGAAATGTAAATTAAAAAATAACACACTTTTATTGGCTTGAAGGAATGTAATTGCTTTTTTTAATATAATGTCCTAAGGGTTGGGTGTTTTTAAATTGGCAAATAGATATTAAAAAAAAAAAAAGGAATTCCATGATTTCAAAGTCCTGCTGTCTCTTCAATAGGTGGTAGCTGGCACTAAAGCGGGGGTTGGTTTGGAGACCAATGAGCCCTCGCACCAAACAAGACCATCTTTTGCAGCCAACAAGTTACATACACACACATGCTACTGCGTGGGAGAGCTCTTGTTATGGCTGTTTTGTGTCATGCATGAGAATTTAAGTACTGTCACGTTCAACTCAACATCCTGAACATGGAAATGTTTAAGAAAAAAGACATCTAAATAAACCAAGATGCACTATTAAGCCTTTACTTACCAAATTATGAAAATAGACATGTACAGTACATTTTTCAAATTTGAAGGTGACTAATGTTTTGCAAGGTTAAAAAATACAAAATATACTGTATTTGCGAAATTGCACTGATGTGGCCACTCGCTAGTTAAAGCGGATACATTGCAGGAAGTGCATTTACTGTACAGTATATCGACATCATAATCCTCCCCATTATTCATTCCTGCAAGATGTCCTTTAGTTGTGTTCTGTTTGATTTTGTTAATTTCATTTCATGAAGTGTTCAGTACCTTCCAGTCCTTTTTAATTGACGGACACACACTAGCTGAAACATTTGTCTGTATTAACTTCTAAGATATGATTGAGTGTTTGTTATGGATGAATTTGCATAAGTCACCAGAGGATCTGTAGGAGATGAGTGGAAGAAAACCCAGGACAAATGACTGCGTTAAAATTCAAATGTATCAGCAGCTAGAGATGGAAGCCTCTTTTACAGATACAGAATATAATACATCCAGTACTTGACAGGCAATGAACCTGTGAGTGATCTCTGAAATTAGAAGAGAAGTCAGTGGCAAGTGGAACAACATCATCAGTACTCCAACAGCAAGGGTTTGCATTGCATGAGTGAATCAGCCATTTGTAGTTAGTTGATAGTGGAGCATAGTCTCTGCTTAAGTTCACTAAAAATCATCTGTTCCACAATATTGCAGTGGTGGTTAATAAAATAATTTTTATCTGTTGTACACTTCCATTCACTTATTTCATTTATAAATTAATTGTGTTAGCTACTGCCATGTTAAGTGCATGATAAACCTCCTTAACTTTTTATTAACCTGTTTTGTCTTCAAAAAGAAAATAGCCTCAATGTCTTCTTTTTATAGGATAGTTGATTTAAGTGTGGGCGGCACGGTGGCGTAGTGGTTAGCGCTGCTGCCTCACAACGCTAGGGTCCTAGCTTCGAATCTGGCCTAGAGTACTGTCTATGTGAAGTTTGCATGGTCTCCCCGTGTTCACGTGGGTTTTCTCCGGGTACTCCGGTTTCCTCCCACAGTCCAAAGACATGCTGTTCAGGTTGATTGGTCACTCTAAATTGCCCTGAGTGAGTGAGTGTGTGTGTTGACCTGCGATGGACTGGCGTCCTGTCCAGGGTGAAGTCTCGCCTTGCGCCCTGTGTATGCCGGTTTAGGCTCCGACTCGCCGCGACCCTGTAGAGGAGTAAGCGGTTAATGATGGATGGATGGATGGATGGATGGATGGATGGATGGATTTAAAGTGTGTCTGCTATCTAGCTTATCAAATGGGCTTGACATCTAGAAGCAAGGCATCTTTTACATGCTTATCAAAACAATGTAGACTAATCTCGGGTATATAAGGGTGATGGTGTAACTGGCTGAGACTATGGGCTGGTCACCACACATTAAACTTCTTTTGAGATTTTACCACAAGGAAAAAAGGTAGATCATATAACTGGAATATTCCAGGAAAAAGATTCCTCATCCATAAAACTGGTCTGATCGAGTTTTGCTATATGGATGCATGAAAGAAGTGAAGCAGAACAAAATGCTAACCTTAGTTTTACGGGGGAAAAAATACCATGTATGTAGAGAATACTTCTTTTCACATGCTCACAAACAGTAATTCATTAGCAATGTGTTTTATTTTAGTGACACTGCCTGTAACACTAATACTTGGAACACAGTCTTTCGTAATACTGACTAACCTCAGTGCAGACAAGGTGACAGTTTTGCTGCTGAAGTGGTTGACTGCTTTTATTTATTTATATATTTATTTTTATTTATTTATTTATTTATTTTTTTATTTTCCTTGTTAGCTGAAAGTGCCCAAAAATCCATCACCGGAGGCAGCCAGCAGTCCCATACTGAAGAATTGCCAGCTGACACAATGACCCTGTCTCCTGATGCTGCTGTTCCACTTAAACTGACCCCAGGTATAGCTGACGACAAACATTCAATCAGCAAACTGCTGGTGTAATGTGATTCAATAAAGGTTTTACCTGAGCTCACCCTGCACTTTGAGGCCAGATTGTTCTTTTCAACTGAATAAAAACTGTGTGTGTGTGTGAGTAATTGACAACTGGAGTTGACAAAAAAAAAAAATTCAGTTGTCAATCAAGTTGCTTGAATTGACCACTAGTCTATTTTTCAGCAATTTAGTTGACAATTTCCTGACCCTTTTATACCTGGCTGTACTAACATACTGTACACACAAGTAGGTAAGATGCACTTTAGACTGAAAATCTGGAATGAAAAGAGGTTAGGTATTGATGTTTCACCCTTGTATAGGTTTTGTTTTGTTTTATTTATTTTACATTATAAAAATGGAAAACTGGTAGTTTGCAGCTAACCTTTGCTCTCAAAACAGTGAATTGCTTTCCTAAACAAAATCTATAAGTGCAAAGGACAGTAAAACATTTTTTTTTGCTATATATTACATTTTATGCAACATTTAATTTGAATCTATTTTTATGATTTAAACAGTTACAGATCTTAGTACCACCATTATTTAACTCTATTAATCCTGGCTTATTTACTGATCCACTTAATAACATAACGAAGTACAGTAAAATGCAGCAAAACAAGTATGTCAATAACTTGCATCCAGTGCCATGGCTGTAAATTCAGAATTGGAGCCATACGTATGATTTATTTATTTAAGTGAAAACCAGGAAATATAACACAAAATAATAAATTAAAGTAGCATCTAAAGTAGGACTAATCGGTCAAACCGGGGCGTTGACACGGCAGGCTGTGTGTGTGTGTGTGTGTGTGTATATATGTATATGTGTGTGTATATATGTATATGTGTGTGTGTATATATATATATATATATATATATATATATATATATATATATATATATATATATATATATATATATATCACACACACACACACTCCACTTATAACTGACAGTCATGGCAGCATTTGTGACGTCAGGCAGGAAAAACAGCTTTACTTTTTATTATTCTGTGTTCATTGACACAGCCGTTGTACAGTTTAAACGTATACAAATTTAATTAGTTAGTGAAAATATACATTTTGTAAAATGGTACTACTTATTACATTGTATGGCCCACAGGGGTGTGTGTTGTACAAATAATAAACTCCCATTATTTGACAGTTAAGCTTTCTTGTATTGTTTTATATTTATGGTACTTATGTTCGCAGTTACATAGAGCATTTTGAATTGTGTTTACTATGTACTTCATTTATAAAGTACTGATTTCCATTGTCCCTTGGAGTCCGTTATAAGTGGAGTGCACTTGTGTGTGTGTGTGTGTGTGTGTGTGTGTTTGTAGATAGATATTGTAGAAGTTTGCCCCTAGTGGTGGACTCAGTGCTATGATCAATGCAGGTGTAGGAGGCAGACGGACACCAGATGTTTTTGAGAACTTGCGCTGGTTTTGTTTCGCACACCCCCCTTGGCTTTCATCTTTCAACTCTTTCAGTTGATTCTTTCATTGAAATTTGTTACCACAAAAGTTGGGGGAATAACACAGCAGTAAAAGACAAATGTGTCTTTTCAGGGAACACAAATATATAATGTCAAATACATAGCTGAAAGGGTTGTGTTTTATAAATAAGTAAGCTTCCATTTAGGTGTACTGTAGTTGGTTTTGTTGGTACAGTACTATATTCTCAACAGAAGTATTTTAATTCAACGATATGTTCTGAAAATATCACTTGCCAAAAGACACGACTGGACACGTGAACTGTTATACAGTAGATACTTTTAAATCTGGTACGTATTGTTGCAGTATGTAAAATTCCCCATTAATGACACAAAAGCAACATGACATCAAAATGTTATCCATGCACAGAACTGCTTACAACGTAAAGGGCAATGCAATTTAGCAAAAGATTTAAAAATAACATCACCACCAGTTTCCAGAATTAAAACAGTATCCAAAGTCAGGATTCAAATTTGCAGAATATAGTGCTCGATAAGGCCCTAACGTCACAGTTCACTTGCAAATGAAAATGCACAAAAGCAACCAAAGATCATTGATTTAAAATAAATAAATAAATAAAATGTATCGCAGTATCTAAAACTGGATAATGATTAACATTTATATTACTGTGCCTTGTCTCGTTCGCTTTGTTTTTGGAGGAAGTGTTGTGTAACTGTAGTGCACTATAAAGTGACCCAAGAAGACTGTACTCTGTACTGGTATTGACTCTTGGCTTCGTTGAGAATGAGACCTTGTCTCACTAGATGGTTTGTCACTGTCGCCATGTAGGCCACTGCTCCTTCCTGCTACTGGGAACAGATCAACCACTCGTCCAGGTAGTTCAGCCCTGGAAGAATATGCTCCCCTGGAAGGCGAAGCGTAGATATTTCCTGTGTGCTGGATGGATAGGAATGTGAAAATTACGCATCCTTCAAGTCCACTGTTTTTTAAACTAATCACCTGGCTGGACAGAGTGGAGGATGTGGCGATGCGTGACCATCTGAAACCACCTCTCCCTCAAGAACCCATTAAGGTGTCTCCGGTCTAGGATGGTGCGAAGGCCGCCGTCCTTTTTTGGCTCCAGGAAGTATCGTGAGTAGAACCCCTCTTGAGATGTGCGTTCTACGAGATGGATGGCTTGTTTGAGAAGTAGTTTCTCCACTTCTTGCCTGAGGTCCAAAACCTGGAGAGGGTCGTTCACAGATGTAACCTTGATACCTCGACAGGGAGGAGGTGGCGCGTGTAACTGGTTTGTACGGTGGTGAGCACCCAGAAGTCTGAGGTGCAATTGCTGGATAGGGCGGAGCACGCTGAGGCGGCTGCCTAGGGCGACGGCCCTGGAACTGCCGTCTGGTGTGCTGTGGAGTGGCAAACACTGTTGCAGCAGCAAAGGTCATCATTCAAAATGATCTAGACAGCATTCAGAACTGGACAGACACATGGCAAATGACATTTAATATAGACAAGTGTAAGGTACTGCCCACAGGCAATAAAAATGTCCATTATAAATACCATATGGGAGACACTGAAATTGAATAAGGAATCTATGAAAAAGATCAAGAAGTTTATGTTGACTCAGGAACGTCTTCATCTAGACAATGTGGGGAAGCTATAAAAAATGCCAACAAAATGCTTGGATATATAGTGAAAAGTGTTGAATTTAAATCAAGGGAAGTAGTGTTAAAACTTTACGATGCATTAGTAAGACCTCATCTAGAATATTGTGTTCAGTTCAGGTCACCTCGCTACAAAAAGGATATTGCTGCTCTAGAAAGAGTGAGTTAAGAGCGACCAGAATTATTCCGGGTTTAAAAGGCATGTCACATGTAGAAAGGCTAAAAGAATTGAATCTATTCCGTCTTGAACAAAGACGACTACGAGGCGATCTGATTCAAGCATTCAAAATTCTAAAAAATATTGACTGTCGACCCAGGGGACACAGTCGACCTGAAAAAACAAACAAGCGCCAACATTTTTGGGAGTCTGGAACCAACTAACAATAATGTTGTTGAAGCCGACACCCTGGGATCCTTTAAGAAGCTTCTTGATGAGATTCTAGGATCAATAAGCTACTAACAACCAAACGAGCAAGATGGGCAGAATTGGCCTCTCGTTTGTAACCTTTCTTCTGTATAAAGACAATGTAGGAAATATTGGTGCTATCAGGCCAGACAAAATGTCACTCTGTCTGTATTTCTGTTAATGCCTTTGGAATACTAGCATTTTACTGTGGTATTTTTTTTTCTCATTTTAGTCAAACATTTGATAGGTGCAACCCATTGTGTGTGGTCTCTAAACTTGCAAACATGATTGCAATAATTCCAAAAGAGAACAGTGTTTTATATTAGAAACAAACATAATAGATCTGCAGAATGCATTGTTTTTTTGGAGCAGGTAAAAGCATGATTTATGTTGGTTGATTTAAAAAGTGTTCAAATTATTGAATCTAATATAAATAAAATAGTTATCAAGAGGAGGCACAAGAAGGCAACACACTAAATGGCATATTAATAATTTAGAAAATACAGCCTTCATTTTTGACCCAGCAGATAATTGAAATAACTTTTCTAGCATTTGAAACGCTACTGACACGACACCACCACCTTCTATGTTTTATATAGGGCCATTTACATTTGATGCAATCTCAATGAGGAGGTCTTTTCTTGCTTGTGTTGCAGAATACAGCAGTTAATCCAAATTGAACTTTAGAAAGATTACACACCAATCCAAATATGTGAAAAGGAACTAAAGCTAAAGATGTAAAAAAAAAATGCTTACATGTGATAAACTGGTGTTTTCCAATCGGAGCAGGAAAACCAGTTAAATATATTGATGTACAGTGTAGGTATTAATTGGTTTTGAGGAGACCTGCTCAGAATGAAATTTATTGTTATAATTTTTTTTTCTTCAGATGACGTACCGGAAAAAGGAAATGCTGCATCTGTTTACTACCATTTGCTATATACATCTGATGGAGACTGGATGACCAGTGAGTCTTCAGACCAACTCCCCCTGGTGTCTCCAAGAAAACAGGCTGCCGTATATAGATTTAGTCCAGTGGATCCAAGCATCCAGTCTCTGGGGCCAAGTGCGGTTTTAGATGAGGTTGACAGTCCTTTAGTAACCAAGATGGGACCTAACAAGATTTTGGGAGCAAGTGATGAGACCGAAGCACTGGAGATCTCGCATGACTCGGACAGCACCCTAGAACCTCCTACGATGTTGTTTTTAAGCCCTATATTGCAGGAACAGATCCTAGCAAGTAGACCCATGAGTTCCAGTTCCTCAAGAGATATTGATATGTTGTCTCCCTCAATGGCAATGACGATGGATTTAGAGACCCAGACCCCATTAGACAGAGCAGAAGCACTTGAGATTTTACAGGACTACGATAGTACCCAAAAGACCCCAGATGCTAGTTTTCCAGAACAAGAAACACTAGCAAGGAGTCCCAGTTCCAGGTCATCAAATGAAGCTCAGACACTATCCCCTCAGTCACCATCTCTTCCAGCGACCAGTGATTTAGAGTCTTTAATCAGGATAGATATGGCAAAGCATGGTGTTTTCCCATCAAGAGGGACTGATGATCAGGCAGAAGCACGGGTGCTTTTACAGGATTCTGACAGCACACAAACATTCCTTGGTCCTAGGTTTCAAAAACAAGACATGCAAGCAAAGACACCCTCATCCAGGTCCCCAAGGGGACCATTCCTGGAGATGGTGGAAGATTCAGAGACACTAAACCGAAGAGAACATGGCCTGGGAGATGCATTATCCACAGAATATTTTGGAATCTCTACAGAAGACCCTTATAACATTCATGGACATAACAGACTGGAGAAGGAGGAGCAGGAATTGCTGTTAAGAAAGGAAAATTTGTTTGGTTACAATCCCAATTCTGGCCTACTAAACTGTCTCAATGAGGGGTCTCAAAGAAAAGCAGCCCAGTCATTAGTGTTGACATTTGATACCACGACTCCAGCATCTTTGGAAAAGTCCATGGAACAAGATGGTATTGAGACCAATCAAAGGCCAAGACAAGCTCATGGCCTGAGAGATGCTTTAGCTACAGAATCTTTAGGATTCTCTACAGAAGAGCCATGTTACGCAGATGCAGATTACAGGCTAGAGGAGGAGGAAGAGAATTTGCTGCCAAGAAAGGAACATGTGTCAAATTATACTCCCAGTTCTCGGGGCGAGGACAACCTAAACAGTCTTACTGCGTGGTCTCCAAGAAAAGGAGAAACCACCTTGGAAGATGACGACTTTGAGAAAAACCAAAGCCAAAAGCATAGCTCTAACCTGGAAGATGCAAAGTATATGAAAGTTGTAGAACATTCTTTTGAACCCTCTACCTTTGCTTCACCAAGTGTGTGCAACAGCCTGGAAGACCTGCAGCCAAGAAGCAGAGGAATGTTTAAGTGCAATCCAAGTACAAGCTCCAATGAGTCTGACACCCAGCAAATTCTGCATTTATTAGAAAAAGAGCGAAATGTAAAACGGGTGCAACTTTCCCCTAAACTAGACCCCTGTGTCTTTCACTCTTCACTTCCTTCTGAGCTGCCTGATGTGGATGCAGAAGCTGACGCATTCAGTTTACTTACACCTGACCTTCAGTGTAGAACCTTGAAGCACCACATACCTAGTAATTCGTCTCTATCTGATGACAAAAGTATTGAAGGTTCAACCCACATTTTGTTGGAAGACATGAAGAATGGCAGTTTTTACCCAAATTCAGACATACAAGTAGAGGCAAGAACACTTTCTGAACAACCTTCAGAAGTTCAAGGTAAGAGAATGCTCTTCTCTTTATTTAAATTAAAGTTAATACAAAACCCCAGTAGGGGCTAGTGCTGGCAGTTATTGGTGTAGCAGCTCATCCTGGTTTAATGTAGGGACTAAAGGATGTGTATACCAATATCCTACAGTAATTGTATAACCCATTTTACCTGTGTTTTCGTTTTAAGTAATAATATATCCTCACTCCAATTCTATCTGCAAAACAAGCAGTTCTTGTCACAAGGTTTAGCCTCAGGCTCTGGAAAAGAAACAGTGCTTTGAACTTTCATTTATTATTCAAGAATCCACTGGGGGCAACATGTTAAAATCCAACACTTTTTCTATTATAATAAAATTGTAGATGCCATTGGAATCTCAGACTCCATTTCAGCCTGCCTCGTTGTAAAGCCTTTGCCAGTCTGCATCCCGCCGATAATACTTGCCAGACATCTGTTTTACTATACGATTTAAAAGACTTGTCCTGAAAAGAGTCTTCCAAAGGTAAAAGGTTGTGTTTTTTTTTTGTTTGTTTTTTGCTGGAAAGGTTGGAAATTATTGACACAGATTTCACCACAGAGAGAAGGATTCAGTTGTGGGATAAAACGGATATCTGTTCAGAGCTGATACAAATTCAAAAGGTCATGGTATATCTCTACCTGAAAAAAAAAATCTCTTCAAATACCAGAAAAAGGGCATTTATAGCAAATGGGTTTAACCTAAATGTTCTCCTTTTCAAGGAAAACCCTCAAAACAGATTGAACAGAATTCCTTTATTCTGCAGTTCCTCTTGTGATTCTTGTAACCTTTCCAGGGATGTGAAAGCTTTCAGAAAGCTGTTGAAGTTGTCTGTCTGTCGCCAGGTTGAGTCGGATGGTATAAAGTTTTTCATCTACCAGATGTCTATGCTTGATGCTCTTATTGAATAGATAGTGCCATCTGCGTTGTAGAATGGAGCTTTGATTTGGAGACATGAGACAAGTACAGTATTGCAAAATGGGTAAACACTGCAAGGGGAATGAGCCTTTATATTCCAGAGATGGAAATAACACAACAAATGCATAACAGTTTCACCCATTCCAGGTTTTATTAGGAACTTGATTAGCCACAGTTTATAGATAAGACTCAGGTGGGTCTTCCTAAACTCCTAGTAAAGCCAGGAATGCATCAAACTGCTATGGAATGTTTAGTTTTATTTACATCCCTGTATTCACTTCAAATCAATAAGGACACCTGTATTTTTCCATGAATGCTATTAAACTTAGGCTACTTAAAATAATAACCCTATTTAACTGGGTATTGTGGTCACATGGACCTGCCACACTAGTGGAAAATTACACATTCATTTTGGTTTGAACCCCTGAAGGTGGCGGCCGTTTTCAGTGCCTCATCTGCAATTCCAAAATGATACCAAGTTTAAGTGGATGTTTCTTTTAAAAGTTGAGTAAAAAAAAAAAAAAAAAAAAAAATCACATGTAGATGCAAAGCAGCTTGACAGACATTTTGTCAAATTTTGAACCACTTGACAGCCAATTTAGCTTTACGAATGCAAAAAAGAAAGTAAACTGTGGCTCCTAAACAAAAGGAAATTAGATTCTCTATGGGGTTTTTTTTTTTTCCAAGGCAGCAGATGTTGATGCTCCTCTGCTTTCACTGTCGTCACTGAAGGCTGAAGCTTTGATCAAACTCTGATGGTCATAGCATGTGTCGGTTGAAGTCTTTTTTTTAAATACACAATACATAATGCATGTAGATGATTAGCGGCAACAAAACCTAAAACAAAAAAATAATGAAATAAAAAAATCTGCTTTTAATCAGATTTATAGTTCTACGGTTGTGGAAATTCTTCTGGTGTAATTATACATTTATATATACACCTGCTTGAAAGTATTTTTTTTTTTTTTGTCTTGTGTATCTTTTATCCAACGATTTTCAACTGCTGTAAACTGTTGCTTCATGTCACAGGACAGTTCTGTAGGCCACTCTTTTAACACCTGTCTCCACCAGTAAATGAAGGGAATCTGCTCTTGTGTGCAGTGCAATATTTGGAGGGTCTCACGCCAAAATGATTTTCAAAGACATTTTTTAAATGAAAATGTAATTTGATTCTTAGACTGGATAATTATTGATGAACGTACACTGAAAGGGAGCACAGTCCAGATGGTAACCTTTTTAATATAATGGAAAAATATGTTGGCTTCTGTAGAGCAGTGGGAAACTTTAATTTGTATACCGCTGATTGTGTTATTTTATAATGAATCCTGTTGTGAAGAAAATGAAGAAAATGTTTTTTTGTTCTGGATTCATGTTGTAGGGCTTAAAAACAGACGCAAGGGAGTACATTTGAGAGTTCATCCTCCTTGTGTTTGTATTAAGTTTTTGAATATCGGAGGTACAGTACACCATTAACCTGTCCCCCTGCAACATTACCCCTAGAGCAAGTAAGAAATACAGTAGTCTCCGCATGTAGGAATACCTCTTAAGAGAACACGTTACCTAAGAGAACACCCTTGTGGTGAAACAGATTGTTCCCATTGTAAATGCTTTGCCTAAAGGAACAGGAACTTTGCTTAAAAGAACATCTTTTTTTGGCAATGCTAGTAATTTTCACAACTGATACAGTACTGTTTTGTAACCTGATAACTCCCCATCATCCAACTTAAATTCAAATAGTTTATTCAATCATTTCAAATGTGACTTGTCATCGCGAGAGTGTCTTGAGACACACATTTTTGAGAACCACAATTTGGTTTATTCAATCTTTCCAGAACTGCCGTCATATCATTGCCTCATTTTGTATTCTGATTTTTCACGAGTGCACCTCATGTCTACAAAATGGCATGTAAACAAAGGGCAAAACGCGCCACTGTTTCTCTTGCTACAAAAAGTTGGAAATTGTTCCAGCTCCTGGGGAAAAAAAACTGAATCAGACACACAAGTCGCCAAGCAATTTGGTGTTTTCCGTTCTGGTGATTTTTATATGATGTCTGGTAGTCAACTCCGTCTTGGAGAACTCTTTGGCTAAAGAACTCTTTGCTTGCTTCCCGAGGGGTGTTCTCTAGGCCGGCGACTGCTGTACCACAAATAAAACAAATGTGATAAATCTTACATTCACGGGGGAAGTGTTTTGCTGGAGTACAGGTTAATTCTATTTTAAGGTTGATGGCATTACTCCCCAATTTGTATACTGTTTTTGTGAAATTCTTCCCATTGACTAATGACACTTGTGGAGGAGTATAGAACGGCTGAGAAGCACATATCTTCAGTATGCCTTAAACACTGGAGCAAGCCAATTAGTCGATTGTAATTCTCCCAGAGAGACCGGGCTGGTCATGATTATTGGTTAGCAGTTGGTCATATTTGTTCTTAATCTGAAGCATTAAAAGAACTAAGAACAATGTATTGTATGTATTTAACTTAGTAGGCATTGAATTTTAAACTATACTGGTGAAAGTTAATTGCATGAAAAAAATTGGAAATGTCCACAGACCCTTCTATCTTGGCATGTGATTAAATTATCGAAGATAATATATAAAATGGGAATATCTTCATGGAAACCTGTTTTGTACAACATACCTAAATAAATCCTTTTTAAAACTTGAAACTTATTTACTAGCTTAGTACTAGAACCCCCGGATTTTCGAACTACCTAGAACTGCCACATGGGTCATTTTGACCCACATATTTTTAAACAGCTTCGTTATGAAAATGAAAGACGTCCTATTGGATACAACTCAAAAGTTTTATTCATGAACATCATAGCTAACATTTACATAGCAGAAACAACATATTTTAAATGGAAAATTAAACATAAAAGGCTTTATTTTCAGAATGAGCGCATATACCGTACTACTACAAACAGTTAAATATACATTTCAAAAGAAACGGGTATGTACATATACCTGTTTTACAGGTGTAAACGGGTATATGTACTGTAACACAGCGGGGGGGGGGGGGGGGGGGGTTAATATCCTCCCTGCATAAAACATGTGCGTATGCACATTTTGTCTAATTATTGAATTTATTTTTATTGTTAATTATCCCCTGCACCTGGAAGTAATTGTAAATTAAAACCACGTGCAGGGTATTTAAGAGTTGCAGTTAGTCTGCACTGGACTGCTGAGTAGAAGGAGACAGACGGTGTGCTCTGTTTCCGAGCAGTCAATATAAAAGTAAGTGCTGTGTTAAAACTGTGTGTTTTTTTTTTTATTGACAGGTAAACAGCTTAGCCGTCCTGCGTGTTACTCATGGACCTGTTCAAAGTGAAGTTAGGCTCTACGTTTGAACTAGGTGTTTATTTTGTTTTTTGTTTGTTTTGTGGCTTATTAAAAATAGCGCAACCATGCTTGAAAAATCAATTTCTGTGTCCTTGGTCTGCGTCTTATAGGGGCAAACGAACGACCGAGAGTGCGGCCGGTTACAGTACATACAAAACTATAAAACTGAAATCATTGTTTCCAATACTACATAAAAAGAAAATAGGACGGCTGCATTGTACTCTATGGAGGAGCGTACGCGTCTGCCAGCTGACTGTGCCTGCATCCAAGGAGCTGTGTTGTAAACACAGACGCAGTTCCATTGAACACTATTGTGAAAACACATGTAAACTGGTACATACAAACCTGTAAAACCGAATTTTTTTTTTTTTAAAGTAATATGAAAAAAGCATATTTGTTTATTTAGCAGATGCTTTTATCCAAGGCGACTTACAGAGGCTAGGGTGTGTGAACTATGCATCAGCTGGAGAGTCACTAACAATTACATCTCACCTGAATGACGGAGCACAAGGAGGTTAAGTGACTTGCTCAGGGTCACACAATGAGTCAGTGGCTGAGGTGGGATTTGAACCGGGTACCTTCTGGTTACAAGCCCTTTTCTTTAACCACTGGACCACACAACATTTTTATCCTACCTGTCATTTCAGTTTGCTGTATGCATCTGAGTGCAGCTTGCCGTATTTCAATCAAGATTAAATATTTCATTCTGATATATTCCTAGTTGCATTTCTGGAACAAAACGAAGGATTGATGTCTCCCAGGTACATTGAGAAATAAAGCATAGGCTTTCACTGAGTTGGCGTCTTGGTGCAGTTGTACAAAACCACAATCATAGCAATCTCTGTCTTATAATCTACAACAAAGAAAGGCTTGAAATTAAAAAAAACTAACGTGCTAGAGGAGGAGGGGGTGTGTCTTGTTTGCTGCATTTACAAAAAATAGAATATCTTGCATTGTATTAAGAAGAAAAAACAACAAATAAACATGTATTATAATGCATGGATCAAATTGACCCACGTAGCGGTTCTAGGTAGAACTGTTTATAACTTCCTCATTTTTGAGATTCTGGCTATCAAACGCCATCAGGCTATTTAATTCATATATTTAAGAAAAGTCAAAAACAGACATACACATAAGATTTACAACAGAAAAGTAATTCACATTTTAAATCCAAAATGGGTCTGTGACAGGATGGCTGAGACGTGACGTCAGGCCACATGCAGGAAGAACACACACAGGTAATTGCAGTTGCAAAAGAAAAGACGCGGCGGAACTGTTTTATTCAAATAATACAAAAATAAATAAAATATTTAAACACAAAACGCTGTGCTCACAGAGCAAAATAAAACGGTCAAACAAAACAAAATCACGAACACAAAATACACAAAGCCCTCTTGATGTACAGCCTTCACAGTGCGTTTTTGCTGTTGTCATTAGCAGAGTGATAAGTGATGTTTTCACAGTCCTAAAGGCAATATTGATGGTTTAATTCAAAGCCTAATTAGTACCAAGAAGCTTAACTTGTTTAAATTGTTTTATTAAAACGGTTCTGTAATTTCTTTTTCCTTGTTCAGTGTAATGTTGCTGATCAATAACTGGTTTAATAAATAATGAGCTTAATGAGAGGGTGTTCTGTTTCGTTTGTTATGAAAGAATCTTTTATTTCTTTGTATTCTTGAAAATGTGTCGCTAAGTTAGATAATGCACATGTAGTACATTACAAGCACTGCTTTTTCTATTTTAGAAATGTACATGAATCTCAACCTAATGAAACTGGCTAAGTATTTCTGATAAGTTTCAAATACAATGTTGGATTTTATGAACATTCTGAATCACTCTGTGTGTCAACGTGGATGTGTGTGTGTTTTTTTTTTGTTTTGTTTTTTTTCTCCCAGAATTAAGATTGATTTTGCTTCTGTCTCGGTAAGCAAATGTATAATCGGTATATAGCCAGTATACACATTAAGTGTGTATGCATATTGATCATATTTACGCAAAACAAACCAATTCCCACAGGGGCCTGTGTTCTGCAGCTTATTGATGTTCAATCAGTCTTGTCTTCCTTAGTTTGCACTTTGTTATAAACAGCCTCTAGCATGTTAACTATAGTAAGAAAATACCATAGCATGTTAACTATTTCAAAAACAAAATCCATTGTTTTAAATTCCTCTTAATGCCCACATTTTGCCTATAAATTTCATATAAATTGTAAAGAAATGTATCTAGGAAAACTGTGCAAATTAGCCGTGGGACCAGTGCTCGAGGTTAATATTCTGGAAATGGATCCATTGCATGGCACAGAAGGGCCAAAGATCCCTTGTGAGGGATGTCTAGTCCTCTAGAGTTCAGATCCTCTGCACTTTCTCCAGTACTAAAAGTAAGAGTATTATTCTCCTCATTAGTTATGTGCATCTGAAACAAACTATTTGCTGAAAAGCGTACTGAAGCCTGATGCTGACCCAGGAGAATTGCTGTATTTGGCCACAGTTTGGGGGAAAAACTGTCATATGCAGGTTGAAGCACATGGTGCATGGAAATTGAATTTCAATGATGTTTGCAACAGGTCTGGTGCTGAGTTTCTGTTTTTTTTTTCTTATTCTTTATTTATTTCACACACAATGCAGGTAACAACCTTCCATAACCTGAATCTTTAATCTCACCCTACCACACCAGAAGCTCAGGTGGATACATTGTTATAGCCTGCATGCAAGGAACATGATAATCGTATCTGTTTTGAAGCTAGCACTGTAAAATGTTCAACCCAGATTTAATAAACAACAAAACTCAACTAACTCTAAACAGCTTGAAAACATAGGAGCAATGCTGGTACTGTTTTCAGATCTGACAGTAAACTGCTTTCCGTTGACATCAAAAATTATATTAACAAAGAAATGGAAGTTTCCTTGTATGGAATGAACTTGGATATATTGTAGCACTCGATAGAAATGCTGTTGTCCATTTCAGACTTCTCATCATTTTAGTTTTTTTCTTTTAGATTTTTTTACCACTTGAGCTTTTGAGGAGAGCAAAGCCATAAACAAGTCTCAGCTGGTACTCTTGATTACTTATTGTATTTTCCTGGGTCATTTCAAGAACTCGAAATGCCATCGGCTGTTAAGTATGAACCAGGTTGAACACAAGCTTGCTATGAGGTGATAATTACTGTATGATGGAAGGTTTAATCAATCTAGAAACCAGTGGTATTTTACTTGTCTACCTTTTGAAAGGTATTGCATGGAATGCAATGTTGCATGTAAGGGAATAATTATCTTGCATTTAAAATTACTTGCTTGCTTCTGTGCCTCTATTATAGAATCTTCACAACTTAATGTCTGTGAGTAAATCTCATGTGGCAATTAAATATCCCCTAAATAATGCATCTAATACTACACTTCTTAACCATTAATCTTACACTCCATATACAACACAAAACACTGTAGCAAACAGTATTAGCAAACCGTATCTGTTCCTCCTAACAACATGAAGATAAATCAAATCAAAAAATAAATCAATACATGTACTGTAATCAATCATGTGCCAATGTTGATGTCCTTGTTGCTTAAACAGTATTTTAGAAATTCACATTAATAGTCATACATAATGTTGAGGCTCTTTTTGTGATGCATTTTTTTTTATTGTATATTTATTAGGGCTGGGGCGATGCATCAAATCGGTCCAATAACTATCGATGGATCAAAACAAAATGAATATGGTGAAACCACATGTCGTTTCATTAATTCATTTTATTAGGATGACATTTAATTATATAAAACTGTACTCTAGTTCCCCGCCTTTTGCTTTCTATTTCTTTCAAAACCCCGTCCCCACACACGTCTACGCACAAACATTTTCTAGAATCAACAGAACAAACCAATGAAATACCAGTATAGCTGCTACAGGATTAAAGCTTTCTCCTTTAAATTACTAACAATGCCGTCCGACGTTTGGATGTTTTTTTTTGTTTGTTTGTTTTTTTCTTTTCTAAAAAACAAAATGTAAAGGTAAAATGCGGCATTTGTGAAAAACTTTGCTGAGCTTCTCCGGCAATACCACAAACCTGCGGGACCATTTAGGGAGGCTCCATTCAACAAAATATGACAACGTGAGTACTAAAAAACAAAAGGAACTACTACAGTGGCATGATATTGTGGAAAGCAAATCGAGCCAGAAAGTGTCAGGCCAAAAGAAATAACAGACCCGATCGTGGATGTCGATACATCGTGGAGGGAGCTGCATTTAAAAATCTGATAGCGAATCTTGCTCCAGGCTACGCAGTGCCCTGTCAAAACATTTGCAGAGCAATGCCTTTATTATGCGTAAACGATCATACTGGGGCACTTTTTAATGGCGTGGCAAGTGTGCGCTGTGCAGGGCACAATATAACCTATGCATTCAGAACAGTTTGGAGGATGTTCAAGCCGTACACACACACACACACACACACACACACACACACACACACACACACACACACACACACACACACACACATTATATATTAGTCAAGACATCTTTAGGTAAGAAACATTTTAATCATTTTAACCATTTGAGTGAGAAACTCGCTGAGTATCGTTTGATTTATATTAGAACAGGAAATATCTAAGGTTTATTTTACTCTAAAATTTAGAAAGAGATAAATTACAGAAACGTTTGGTTTTCGTGCTTACATCAGATATCTGAAAACGTGTGATTTTGTTTATTCTCAAATATCGTATGTTTTGCGTTTTATGAAAAAAAAAAAAAAAAAATGATGCATCGCCTCTTTAAGACAACAATGCATCGATGGTAGAAAAACTACCATCGTCCCAGCCCTAATGTTTATACATATCCAAAACAACACCTCTACATACAACTGTGAACACATTTTCCCTTCCCCGGCGGCCCCCTTCATCCCTCCCCGGACCCCATGAGAGTAATTTGACATGAACTAGGTAACAGGTAGACATCGCACCCTGACAATCCCCACATTTCTCAACTGTCCCAATGACAATTGAGCAGCAGTCAATAGCTTGGTTATCTTGGCCGATTAGCTAATAATTAGAATTTCTTGATGCATTAAACGTATTCTGCCAGATCATATCCCAATCAATTGGCCCATCTTCTAAGGTTAGATCTTTTTCCCATATTTTGATAATAGCCAGTGACTTATATAAAGCTTTTAGTACATGTGGATGTTGAGGCTCTTTCTGAAGTTGTGTAAAGATACTACAAAATATACCAAAAAAGGTCATTGACTTGATTACCGGTACAGTCTTGAATTATGGTTCTACTTTGCCCTTATTGTCCAAGGTCCTGGATTGTGGACAGCATCAGCTGTAAGCAGTGATGTCTTATTTATTCAGTTAATATGTTATGTGTGTCTTGGGATGGCAAAAATATTGTTTTGCTCTCTGTACAAATTCTTGCTTTGGGTGTTTGTGCAGCTTGTTTTGCACTTTTGTTGTCATAATAAATTAAACAAATTTAGATGCAGTTTAATAAGACGGCAGCACCAATCTTACTGGTTCAAGTGAAAGCAATTTTACATTTTGTGAACTTGCGCCAGTGAGATACTTTTATATAAGAAGCTAAATTTGAAATTGTATTGGAAAACGATTCAGTACCATCAGCCAATTGGCTTCCAGCTCTAGCAGGCTTCTATCAGATGGTAGATGCCAGCTGCTATAGTCACAGCTGTGAATCAAATTTAAAATGAATCTGCACAAGTATCAGCGTTTCCATTTAGACTTGCTGTAATGAAAGCTCAGTTCACATTTACTGGGCAGCAAATACGAATAACCAAATTTATTTTACTATCCACTGAATCATTGTCAGTGTGCTGTGCCTCAAAACCAGCCAATCGATACTGTGCAACTACGAAAGCACTCAGTCCTGTGTGTTTTGTACGAAAACTAAGCAACAAACTTTATTAGCAAACTAATGACTTAAATGATTAATGTCATGAGGCTTTGCTATCCACCATTAATTTGACATAGTGTTTTATTTTAGTTGGAAATTATAATGGTTTTTATTTTGGGAACAGTTTAAAATGTTGTTCCAGACATGTGAAACATTATTTATCAAAATCCTGTTTATCATTCTGTGCAACTTTTGATTGTTCAGTGTTTCTGCTCTTGGTCACCTATTGGAAAGACATGTCCTTTTATGAAAAAACAATAATTTTATACAGTAGCCTATATAAAAAGCGAAATCCCCACCCCAAAAAAATACATATATTTTCGGGGGTATCGACACGAATTCCCCCTCCCTGAGGACAGACAACAAAACAAAAGGAGAGGCCCTCAAGCCGTTTAGATGCTCTTCTGAAAACATTTTGTATGGTGTTCAGTTTTTCAATGCTGTGATGGATTTTGCTGGAGGAGTGCAGCAGACCTATTCAAATTTATCATATTAGAGTAACCTTTTTAAATGCATAAATATAACATGTGAACCAGCAGGAAGAAAAAGGAAATGCGGCCTGGTCTATACATTTTTCACATAAAAAAAGCAAGAGGGTCGATTCCACTGATCTTAACAGTGGCAGGGCCTATTCAATTTGATATTAATACCTCCACTTGTTAGATGCACAAAAAGACCAGAATATTGATTATGTTCTGAAAAATAAACATCTAAGGGTGCTTGTGCATCTTTGTATGTATGTAATACAGCGTTTTAAATATATAAAAAAATGTAAATATGGTAAATAGCAAACTAGGTTAGCAACACTAAAATACTTTTATTTTACAAAAAACATAAATAATACCTTGCTTAAAAGATTAGTGTGTGTTTTAACAGAGGCTCTAGCTCTCAGGCAACCGTTTCTTTTGTAACCAATAGAAGATCAGCAGTTTCCACAGCTAGCCAATCAGAAGTAATATGGGTGGCACGTAAAAACGTTTTAAAATGTTTGTGTATGAGCTAGACTTCCGCAATTTTGGTTTTCAGAAACTTGCGTGGATCTCTACAAATATTCCCGGCGTGCCTTTCTAGCAACAGAACAAACATAGGGAAAATAAATAAATAATAGCTACTTGTCTGACGGGCAAAGTATAATGGCAAAACTTGTCAGTCCTACAAATCTTGTTGTCCCGGGCGTCGGGTGATATGAATTGGCCACCCCTGTCTGTTTCTTTAACCGTATTGTGTAGAACTATGCAGGAAAACATTCTCTCTCGTGTGGAAAAATCTTTTATATTTTGGTCACGTATAGTAAGCAAACAAATTCTCATTATTGGTGAAAGAAGCCACTTTTTTTCTGATATACTGGTTCTGATATATTTTATTTTTCAAATATTTTAAATTTCATTTATAAAATTAAACATGTTAAACATATTAAACAATATTTTAATACAATGTAGCATCAGAGAAGATTTATTGTATTATTTTGCTATTAAAATAGTTGTGGTCCCTCAGTTATCCCCATCCTTACAATCCCTAACATATACAGCGACACTTGGATTATTTTATTTGTGACAATTTGTCTTATTATATAAGCATCTATGGCTAAAGCTAAATCCCAGTGGGACATGCTTGTCTTCAACTTGCAGCCAAGATGATTTCTCTAAGATATTCTATGTTCTACATGACTGAGATGCTTGATAAGACATCCCCTTAATGTTGCATGCTCTGCAAAGCCCTTAGAAATACATACATCAGGATTTCATTATCATGGTTGGTGTCTCGGGACGGATGCAAAGCATCTAATCATATTACCCTTGATTTTAAGGATTCCAAATTCCCATGTACAGACTTTCATCCGATTCTTGCTTCAGTAATTAAATGAATAACTAGGGAATACACTCACTGCCTTCCATATAAAAAACAAAACAAATTGAAGAACATGAAGGTTCTGGAAGACTTTATTTATACATTTCTATTGCCTGAGAAAACCTTAGAGTAAGTAGCGGGTTCTGGAAAATATAGCGTTACATGTCCCCTTGTGTTGCTACAGCTGTTTTAAATAATGTACCTGTTAAAATGTTTTCATGTTAACATCCTGACAACTTTTTTATAACTTTTAAAGTCTGTTTCAAAGCTGTTTTCAAAATGGCTGCTCAGTTGTAGTGGAACCTCGCTACTTAAGCCCCTTTCACAGTCATGCCCTATCCAGGTCAGGACTCGGTGTCATGCGGGTCGGCTACGCGATTTCACACTGCTTTTGATAAAGTAGGGTTGATCTATGTGACAGATGCAAGTAAACAGTACGTGTATCAGTGCCCCAGAAGCAGCTTGTTACTGACACTTCCATCCGAGCTTCTCTGGATTGAACCATAGGCCCAAATGTTGTTTAGAGCAAATGTTTCTTCATCCCTGCTGCAATCTGGCTCATGGTGTGTCTCAAGCAATAAAAATGTGTTGGCTGTCATGCATTTTGTCTCGCTCAACCTCAGGATATGTCAAGCCACATCCTGGGGTAGGTTGCTGGGACCTGGGTTAACCTGGGTATGACCCAGGAACGTGGTTTCACACTACACGGGATTGTGATCTGGGTAGCCAGAACCCGGGTCCGGGCCCAGGTAGAAGTTCTAGTGTGAAAGGGGCTTTACTATTTAGTCTGTGAAGACTCTCTGGGGGGGGGGGGGGGGGGGGATTTCCAAAGGTTTGTCATTGATAACTCCAGTGTTAATGAACAAATCGGTATGTAGCATTGATTTTGGCATTTTCAAGCGGTCGTTATGCCTATTTCGTTATTAAATCTTACTAATGTGATTTACAGAAATTATGTTGATTTACAAAATGTTGATCTTAATGAGCAGTGCTGCTTGCGACTATTCATTTTGTTTGCGTGGGAATTTAAAAGGAAGCCTGTGTTTTAATTGTCTTAATTTATCAGGAGTTAATTTGCACTTGGAAAAGGAGGGTTTTAATGAAAAATTAAAAAGTATATAACTCACCTTGAAACCAGTAGTTCTTTTGGTGTTTAAAAAAAAAAAGATTGACTAAACAAACTACGGTGTGGATTGGCTGGCAGTGGCAGCAGTTGCAGCAGCAGTAGAAGCAAATGTAATTTTAGAGCTTGACTGCAAGCCTGAGATTAACAGACCCCGGCTGCGACGCCGACAATACAGAGAAAGAGTAGAGGACCAGGGTTAATTTCTTAGATTTACCAGATGACGATCTAAAAACCTCGATTGCGTCTGTATAGGGCAGCTATTGTCGACCTCTGACAGACTGCGGTAGGAACTTAAATTGCCTACGAAAAGGGTGTTGGCAGCATTGTCCTTGTATGTCTCTCGGTTATTTCAAAGGGTCAAGGCTGACTTGATAGAGGGTTAACGATTATGTTAGTATCCCACTTAATGAGGAGCAGCTACAAAATATTAAAAGGGAGTTTCATGACATTGCTGGATTTCCCAAAGCAATGGGAGACATCGATTGCACACACGTTGCTCTCAACGTGTGTAACATCTGGAATGTATGTGCACATTTCCCTGGCTCCTGTCATGACTTACATTTTGATACAATCTGCTGTTTAATCATTTCAGAGACCCAATGCACCAGATGGTATGCTAGTAGGTCAGTATTGTAAGACTACCTAGATAATTCAATATTTGTAATTATGAAAATATTTTTGCCTTTTCTATACTCGTGGTTTATGAATGAGATTTATTCACCATTTGTAACCTTACGGAACATTTTGTTGCATTGCTAAAATGATATACCATCATTTGCAACTAGTGTAATGTTACTATCAAGAAATTATCAGTGCAACTGTAGCTGAACTCTGGATACGTATATTATGTGACAACTGACTACTGTAGATTGTATTTGAATTATACAAATACAAATTTAAGAGTAAATCATGAAATCTTGGTCTAGAAAATGGCATAATTACAATATAGTTTCTTTACAGGCGATTGTGCATTTGCAATCCGTCCTTGTTGGAGAGTTCTATCGTAATTTTAAAAGCTTAATAAATATATAATGAAATGTTACATACATGGTACGCATGTATAATAACTAACAACTACAAAACACAAATGGCACTTCAAACGTATTTATTTATAGCCTACAATCATACATGCTAAAATACATACAAAATTAGATGTCAACATAAGAAAATAAATTCCAACCAAGCTGTAACAGGGCCAGGAGCCCTGTACATGATAAGGGGGCAGGGCAAAAGCCCTGCCATTTAAATGTATTGTTTTGTTTTTATTTTGTATTTTAGAATGGGGTACCCCCTCCGCCCCTGTGTATTGATTGTTAGATTAGCCGGCAGTCGCGCGTAATTAGTAAACTCATGCAGATTGTGGCCGAGGGGTAATATAATAGCTAGTTAACCCCTCTACCATAGTATAAGCCTGAAGCTCTCCCTGTTCCGAGTGTTTTGGCGTGAGAGAGAGCGAGTGGAGAGAATCTGAAAGTAAACTAAATATAGGAACAAGGAAGGCGATTGCCCAGCCTGACCTATATTGTTTAGTGTTCGTGATTGTTTTATTTAAAATATTTATTTTGCTATCTGTTTATTTTTGTTAAAACCTTTTATTTTTGTTGTTTAAAAATAAATGGCTCCGCAGCGTCTTTTGCACCACAGTACCTTGCCTTTGTGTTTTGTTCCTGCATCTGACCTGACGTCACCAGTGGTGGAGGAAGAGGAAGATGGGCCGCGGTGCAGGACCTTATTGTGGGCACCCCTCCCCAAACGTTAATTTAACCTTTATTTATAAACATCAAACATACCAAATCAGGTGTTCAATACTGAATTATATTTAATTGTCAGTGTTAGCATATATGACACAGTACGTAATAAGAATGTTTTCTGCTCACCTACTTTTATTTTATTTTGTGTACACTATTTTTTAATCATAAACGAACAGGTTTAATCACCAATCCTACCAGGATTCCACAATTCTGTGATCACAGATTATTACAGAATTCACAGTTCTGCACAGACACTTGCAAAAATTCTCGCATAGGAAACTGTTTTTTCTAATTATTATTTTTAAATCAGAAATACAGGCTTGTTGATTTGCTGTAGTTATATTTTGGTCCGCAGCAGGACCCGACAGCTTCCGTCTAAACTACAGGATGAATTGTGCACACGGAATAGAACTGCAAATGTCTGTGCTGAATAGTACCCCAAAACCTTCCATGAAGACGTGCCTCGTACCAGCCCCCACCACCAGAAGGACCAGGACAGGATACTGGCAGTCCTCGGCAGCCCTTGTATATGCTGCTGAGGGGAGCATGAAGGAAAACCGCCCGGCTGCAAAGAGGGTCAACACCAGCACCCCAGCTAGTCCTGACTCCATCATGGGGAGAAGTGGAGCTCCTGTTGCCGCCTTCATGGCCAAGGGCTCACCTCCCTACCGTCGCCTACCGAGGGACCGCTGCTGCCCTGTCTTTCACCGCCCGGGGATGCCTGCACGTCACCGCCCGGGGATGCCTGCACATCACCGCCCAGGGGTGCCTGCCTTGCGCTGCTGGGGGATGCCACGCCCGCTCTGCTCGGGGCTGCCTGCTGCTCCACATCGCCTGGGGCTGCCTGCTGCTTTGCTTCACTTGAGGTCTCTGCCAGCTCTGCTTCATGGCAGGAAGTGCTGTGGTTGGTGTCCCTTTAAAGGAGAGCTTCCGGCTACGAAGAAGCGGGGGGGAGGTCAGGAGACCAGCTCCCCCAGCAGCACAAAAGCCCTGCCATTTAAATGTATTGTGAGGCCCAGGAACCCTGTAAATGAAAAGGGGTCAGGGCAAAAAGCATTATCAAATTTGATTTTATTAACAAATTCTGTTTCAAAATCACTTGCTACTAAAGCTGTCATTGCTATACTGCGAGTTCGATACAATGACGCTAATTTTTGAACCCCCCCCTCCCCTCAAAAAAAAAAAGTGTCCGCTTAAGAAGAGAATGCGCACTAGCTGTTATGTAACTTTCATTCTGTTTGCAACTATCAAAATGTAAATGTTTCCCAATGCCAGTAACTAATTGTGCTTTTTATATATACAGTGCATTGCATAAGTATATTCACCCCCCTTGGACTTTTCCACATTTTTATAGTGTTACAACCTGGAATTAAAATGGATCTAATTGGGATTTTTACCATTTGATTTACACAACATACTTAACACTTTTGAAGGTGCAAAATATTTTTTATTGTGACACAAAAGTTAATTAAACAAAAAAAGTCATTTGTTGGTTGCATAAGTATTCACCCCCCCTGAGTCAATACTTGGTAGAAGCACCTTTTGGCAGCAATTACAGCTGTGAGTCTTTTTGGGTAAGTCTCTACCAGCTTTGCACATCTGGATCCTGCAATATTTGCCCATTCTTCTTGGCAAAATTGCTCAAGCTCTGTCAAGTTGGATGGGGACCATTGGTGAACAGCAATTTTCAAGTTTTGCCACAGATTATCAATCAAATTGAGGTCTGGGCTTTGACTGGGCCATTCTAAGACATTCAGGTTCTTGTTTTTAAACCACTCCAGTGTAGCTTTGGCTGTATGTTTAGGGTCATTGTTCTGCTGGAAGGTGAACCTCCAGACCAGTTTCCCAGTCCCTGCCGATGAAAAGCATCCCCATAACATGATGCTGCCACCACCATGCTTCACCGTGGGGATGGTGTTCTCAGGGTGATGAGCAGTGTTGGCTTTGCGCCACACATAGCGTTTTGCGCTAAGGCCAAAAACTTCAATTTTGGTCTCATCGGACCAGAGAACCTTTTTCCACATGTTTGCTGTGTCTCCCACATGCCTTTTGGCAAAATCCAAACGGGATTTGATATGGGTTTTTTTCAGCAATGGCTTTCTTCTAGCCACTCTTCCATAAAGCCCAGCTTTGTGGAGCGTCCGGGTTATAGTTGTCCCATGGACGGTTTCTCCCATCTCAGCTGTGGATCTCTCCAGCTTCTTCAGTGTTACCATTGGCATCTTGGTTGCTTCTCTGACTAATGCCCTCCTTACCTGGTAACTGAGTTTTGGTGGAAGGCCTTCTCTAGGCAGAGTCGCGGTTGTGCCATATTCTTTCCATTTTTTAATAATGGATTTAACAGTGTTCCGGGGGATGTTCAAAGTTTGGGATATTTTTTTATAACCCAACCCTGATTGGTGCTTCTCCCGAACTTCATCCCGGACTTGTTTTGATAGCTTCATGATGCTGTTTGTTTAGATATGCTCTCTAACAAACTCTGGGGCCTTCCAGAAACAGGTGTATTTAATCTGAGATCATGTGACACTTTAATTGCACACAGGTGGACTCCATTCAACTAATTATGTGACTTCTGAAGGCAATTGGTTGCACCAGAGCTTATTTAGGGGTGTCACAGCAAAGGGGGTGAATACTTATGCAATCAAGACTTTTCAGTTCTCTATTTGTAAATAATTTTGAAAAATATGTAGATTTTTTTCCACACTTCGACATTATGGACTATTTTGTGTAGATCAGTGACAAAAAAATCCTAATTAAATCCATTTTAATTCCAGGTTGTAACACTACAAAATGTGGAAAAGTCTAAGGGGGTGAATATTTATGCAAGGCACTGTGTATGTGTGTGTGTGTATATGTGTGTGTATATATATATATATATATATATATATATAATATATATATAATTATATTTATTTATATTTATAATCTGCTCACATTTGGTATTTTGGTGGTTATGTTTAATTATAACATTGATACATGATATTATTGTGAAGTTGGTACAGGTCCCATAATTTTTACAGAATTATGCCAATATGTAAAATCATCAAATGTGAGCATTGTGGGGTCTTTTTCCCTGCATTTGTAAAGATTATTTATTTATTTTTAGATTGTTATGTATCTATAATCTTTTAACAGTGAGCATATATTTTTTTTAAACACCATCTGGAATGTGCTTGGACCAATGTACATTGGGAGTCATAAATGAAATCTAATAATTGTTACACTGCTCTACGAGGCTGTCTTTAGAAACCATCAAATAAAATGCAACAGAGTTATTTTCTGAGAATTGATATAATGATTTCCATATTCCACTCATAGGTGGGTTGTACATTTTCCCAAGCAATGAGAGTAATCGCACAGGAAACCTTTTTAATAGTCTATTTTATGCAGTGAAATTTCATCAGGGATTATGGAACCTTTTATGACATGATTTGTAATATCAGATATTTTTTATATGTTTTTTACGAGCTACATACAGAGTAGTGTCCTCTTATGAAAACACAATGCTGCTTATCGACTTTCCTACTTGTCTCTGTCATTTCATTTGAGATGTTTATGTTGTACAGCGCTTAAGTGTCACTGAACAGGCTCTAGTCTAGGGTTTACATCAAAACACAATACTTACAGTATTCTTGTTCACAAATCAGTTTTGAACACATAATTGTACTTTCGCTGTGACACTACCTTTCACAGCATTGGCAACAGGTGCGAGTGATGTGATGGACGACTCTCCTGATTTGTGTACAGCTAATAAAAATGTTTAATACATAATAGCTTTTCAGAACACTTTTCAGTAAAGGTAAATGAATTGTGCACACCAGCTTTATCCAGATCCTTGGAAATTGACTGCCACATGTAGCAGTTTTGAATTCGATGCAAGATTATCCCAATCATCAATTGCAAAATAAATGATTTCCATTACACGAGAGTGTATGTTAAAACTTCATGCTGATTTGAACTCGGCTCTCGCCAAGATAAGCACCAACTAAGACGTAGCTTTACAGTAAACTAATGTGATCCATACGTGTCTCCATCCATTTACGTTTCCTTCCATATGATGATGTAGATATCCTTCTGTCTGGTGTTAATGGCTGAAGTGTAATGCTGGCTCCAGGGATCAGCTTATTTTGCCTCCCTGGCACATCAGCACACACAACGGCTGCGATGCTGGCTCCGGGGATCAACCAAAGTGCGGCCTCCCCAGCGCATCAGCATGACAACCGTCTGGATTGAGCTAAGTAGGGTACATCTCTGGGGTTTTCAAGTGGGCACCTTCCATCCTCAGTGTTTCGTCGACTAGCCCACGACACCTCAAGAGGGCTCGACGGTGATTCTGGCGTCCCAGCATCACCCCCCTCCATCCCCCACTCAACTCAGCCCAGCTTACTTACCTGTACATCAGCGTGTCTTTCTTTCTATTGTGCTTGAGATCCCCAGCCAGAATCTTTCCGTCTCAACCACAGCCAGTTGCTGCTCCTCTCTGCTGCTTCAGGTAAGTTCTTCACTGTGCCACGCAACTCTTGGCCACTGAATCCGACGTCTCTGAGAAACCGGGTTGTAGAGTGTGCCACAAATCCTCGACAACCCACTTCCACTGGGTAAACCCGAACTCTCCATCCTCGCTGTTCCGCTTCAGTGGCTAGTTGAGCATACCACAGTTTCTTCCTCTCATACGCCTCATCTACAGCATCCTCCCATGGCACCGTTAACTCTACCAGGTGAACAAGGCGTGCTGATCCAGACCACAAGACAATATCTGGTCGAAGGTTAGTGGTGGCAATCTCAGGTGGAAAAATAAGCCGTTGACCAACATCTGCCAGCATTTTCCAGTCTCTAGCAGCTTCCAGTTGTCCTGGGCGAGGGTTGGGACTTTTAGGCTTCCCCCCACCCCTTGATCGGTGCTGCCAGATTTGCAGTTTTTCCTGCCAAATTTGTCTTGTTTTGAAATCATCTAAAGCGGGTAAATGTCTTTAGTGGTTTGGTTATTTTTTGGCTTTTTTTATCATGCATGTTTTTTTCTATCCTTTTAGATTATGTCATCACCCGGGCAGAACTTCAATCACCACGATGCCCTGTATAGTATATCACGTCCTCTCCCTGTATTTTTTCTGGAGCTCTGCATCCAATACCATTATGAGTCGCACAAACACTCAGTTATTTTTTATTTGTCACCAATTTAACAACTATCAGTAGAATTAGAGTGGCTTTAAAACATTTTTTGAAGACAATCTGCCGACCAGTTATGGACAATTTTTAATGTTGCACTACGTTCTGAAATACTTTTTTTTTTTTTTTTTTTTTTTTTTTCCTCCCCCTGGACCTACTGCATTTGATCTCATCAGATAAAAAAACAGCAGTTCTAGTACTATTGTGAGAAAAAAACAATTTGTTTATAACATTATTACTTACCTTTTTTTTTCTTTTTTTTTAAATACATATGTAACACTTATTTATGCTTTTGTATTATATATATATATATATATATATATATATATATATATATATATATATATATATATATAAAATATAAAATATATATATTTTTAAATTTATTTCTTAGCAGACGCCCTTATCCAGGGCGACTTAGTCGGAAACAAATACATTTCAAGAATCACAGTACAAGTATTAATACAATTGAGAGCAAGATAAAATACAATGACTTCGGTTCTAGCAAGTACAAGTATGACAAAATACGATTCAATAACAGAGCAGATAAGTGTCAGTGATAGTTACATCAGGATATAATTAAATACAAAAATACTACAGATTAAATAACACTTGTGACGGATTACAGTACTCAAGTACAGGATTAAATGCAGTAAAATAGGGAGCAGATAAGAGCAAGTAAAGTGCATTTAAGGATGAGTGATAGTGTCCAGAGGGAAAAGAGGAATTCTACAGGTGCTGTCTGAAGAGGTGAGTTTTAAGGAGGCGCCGGAAGGTGGTCAGGGACTGGGCAGTACTGACATCTGTAGGAAGGTCATTCCACCACTGCGAGGCGAGGGTGGAGAAGGAGCGGGCTCTGGAGGCTGGGAAGCGTAGAGGAGGTACAGCCAGTCTTCTAGTGCAGGAGGAGCGGAGACACCTATCATAATGTTTTCGCATCGCTTCGGTGTTGCCTATTGCATCGCAGGCAGTGCGAACAGCTTATATCAAATACTTTTTTTTTTTTTTTTTTTTTTTTGCTGTGGTGCGGTGTGTTGTACGACACATTCGCACATCGCATCGCGCCCGCTATGTACAGGCCTTTACTGTTTGTCCAAGCCTTTTGTCATTGAATTTATTACGTTTTTTCAGTATATCTATATCCATTGGTTGCTTTTCTCAGACATGAACAGGGTTATGATGAGTAAGCTGCCTTGTTTATGTTGTTGTTGTTGTGGTGTGTGTGTGTGTGTGTGTGTGTGTGTGGTTTTTTTTTTTTTTTTTTTTTTTTTTTACCTGCAGTAAGCTGAACGGCACTATTTTAAATGATGGTGCAAGAACAAAACTAAACTTAATAAAAAAAAAAGCATATTTTAATTGGATATTAAACATTACTTCATATTTACTACAGTACTAAGATATACACAATACCATTTTGTGTAAGGCCAAAAAAAATTGATACATTTGGAAAAGTTATTTGGACACAGGTGCTTGTGTTGGAGTACAGAGCATTCTGAAAACCTCATGGTTAATTAACATAAAGCACAATCTTAACTACCAGTTAAGTTTTCATTGTTATCAAATTCTCTGCAAATCTACAAGTAACTTACACAACTAGGAATAAAAACAAACTCATAGTAGTTTGGCAATAAAGCTGCTTTAGATTTGCTATCAAGTTTTATTATTATTATTATTATTATTATTATTATTATTATTATTATTACTACTACTATTAGCGATCTTATCAGAAGTTGGTTATTTATCGTCATTTGAAACATCAGCAACATTTTTCCTATACCATCTCTTGTTCCACATAGAGCCGAGTTTTCATTTGGCAGGAAGTTGTCTGGTCAGGTGCATTCTGGACTTGTTTTCTTAATATGTGCTTGTATACCAGCTGGCAATGTAATATAAAATACATTTGTGATAAAAGGATACAGACTTGTCAGATGCTTCATGATTTTATAGGTGATTTTGTGAATGTGTATTACAGTAATAACTGTTATAATTGCAGTTTTCCTGCATCTCAGTTTAATTCCCATTTTTTACAGCTAGACACATTTTTATGTTTGGACTTGTACAGTACATGCATCCTAACTTTCCTGCCAATTTCATAATATTAATTCTGTTTCTCTCTTAGAACATTGGCACACACACACACACATCAATATTATATACGTAATATAGTTGCTAGCCAATCTGAGAAGGAAAATATTGCCTAAGGAGTGAAAGTAAGTTACTAAATAAAGTCCCAGGCTGTATATATTGATAAAACTAGTCACACTCAATTACAGTATGTCACATAGACCTAGAGTAATGAATTGCAATTGTAGGTCTGCCCCAGAACTTCCATTAACAGATTTATGCGACACATTCTCCTTATTGCTGTTTTGTTGCTTCACTAATTCTCAGATTACCAGACTATTTAAATGAATTACTGTAGCTTTTCTGTGGAAATGAGTGGAACTTCAGCAAACAAAATAACGTGCGTGTTCTAATTTGCAAGAGGGGTGGGTGTTGCACCAGACGAAAGTAAAGTAAGATGTTTCGAGTACAGCACCATCTCTTATCCAACAGTATTGAAACACTGCAAAGGATATCCATTTAGATAGAGGCCATAACATTACCAACTAGCCACCCTGTTCCGACTAGTAGAGAAAAAGCCCCCCTAAACAGGTCACAAAGTCAGTGGAAGGCAATAAATGGATGACACCTTTGCAGTCTCATTTTTATATCTACACCTTCTAACCAGTCCACCCTACTTGACTTGAACAATGAAATTGTACTTGCTTTGGACCAGAGAGAATTTTTTGGTTCAGTTTTATAGATCCATCAAAAGCTTTTTGATTTAGATGGCCCTCAATTACTGTAAGTAGGCTTTGAAATTGAGTTGGTTTCTTCTTACCTTGGTGGACATGAGTAATTTGTTTCACTGAATGGAGCGGGAGATTTAAGTTTGGATACACCAAGGTTCTATTTATGACTCTGCGTGCGTGATATAGTCCCTTCAGATCTGTAGACTTGTGTAATCTTTTTCAGTACTGGAAACATCGAAATATAGTAAGTAAAAAAAAAAAAAAAAAAGTTAAATGTGCTTCATGCTGCGGGATTCTTTGCGACTAAATTCTGTCTTGTGAATACATAACAATGGCATCCAAGCAAAGCATTTGGTGGAATTTCTTTACCAAGCAGGTGAAAACGGAATTTGCAAACTCTGCCAAAGTAATATTTCTTTCAAAGGAGGAAGCACACTTACTTAATGTGCTCCACATTATTTTATTTTTTATTTTAGTTATTTGCTAATTTATTTTTAAATAAGGGCTACCTACTTTATCTTTTTGGTAAGAAACTGTATCTGCACAATAACTGTAGATAAAGCATTCTATATTGGAAGCCACATGGTTATTAGTGGATCACAGAGTTATCACTGACGTAAACCAACAGCATGTTATGATGTTTTGTTTTCGATTTAGTTCCTCAGAAGTCGCCGCAGTTATTATTATTGAGGTGTACTTGCCGCTCGCTGCAATATATAATATGGACTAGAGAGGAGGGCTATAGTGGAAAAGCATTGTTACCGACAGGGGGCTATAATGGAGGTTTTCCAGCTTTGTAGTAGTCCTAGCATTTGAATTAAAGTGACCATCCCCTGCCGAGTCCAGTTGACACAGAGGGTTGAGGGGGAGCTCTTTGGTCAAATAGAGTTGGCTCTTGTCTCGTCCTGACTGACGAGGTTAAGATCGAAATTCAGGCCGCCACGCTTGCTTAACCTGAATCCTTTTCAAGATCAGTTTCACACTGTTCTGAAAGCCTTCTGCCAGCAGGATTAAGGAGACCTGAATGCCCATATTGTTGCTATTTGAAAAATAAAACCTGCTGTCTCACAGACACTGGCATGTATTTGGTAAAGTTGGTAAGTGGGTTTGTGTTAAAGTACAGAGAAATCCCCCTTTTTTTGTTGGTATCTGCTTTGTTTGCATGCCTTATCTTACCATAGGTTTTCATTCCGTTGACATAATTGGATCCGTAGCTTTATCATCAAGACAGTGTGTTGGAGTGAAGAACCACTCACTTGTAAACCAGTGTTTTTTTTTGTTTTTTTTTTGTGTGATTTTTATTTTGTTACCCTATTCTGTAGTGGTACTTGCTTTCCTTCACTCACATTCTGCAGTATAAGTGTGCATAATTCCACCAGCTACATCAACAGTATTGTTTATTTTTGTGATTTAAATGTTTCATATTATGTTCGGTTAAATGTGCATATATTAACTGGACCCAGGAAAGGGTTAATTTTTAGCCTTGTTTAAAATGCTTAAATTCCATGTGAGAGTGTGGGTGGAATGGAGAGACATTGGACCTTGATTGGTGGTCCAACTAATTTATTGAATTTGGCTCCAGATGCAGGTGTATAAAAGGCTGCAAATAGCCTGCATGTTCAGTCCTGTAGAGGCTGGGGCTCAAGAAGCTTCAGTGGGTTGCTGCCACAGATTTTACTGTATATTTGTTTAAAAGTCATTGGGTTTGTAGCATCACTATTTCAACAGCTCCCTGATAAAGCAATTGTGTGTCAATGATATCTCTGTCTATTCAAATGGAGGAAGTGGTTTGGAGAGAAAATATGCCCACCAATTGGCTGTTGTCCTCCACTCCCAAACCCCACATAATTTATAGATTTAGTACTTTGAACTCCTGCTGAATTCCCCACAGTTCCCCAGTATTGCTAACATTGATCAACTTTGGGTAAGTTAGTGCTGGGAAGTTTCAGTACTAATTTGCAGGGAACGTGGTTTGATTGAATTGCCCCTAAGCTGAATAAATTACATTGTTTTTAAACCACCAGATAATCAATTTTACTTTGGTGCTAATTTACTGTTGCTTTTTAAGTGTTCCGTTAAGACTTGCTTAAATAAATCAATGTGCATGAGGTAGTGTGGATGGTGCTCAATAGAAAAGGGCTCCAGGTGGTACATACATACATACATACATACATACATACGTACAGCACAAAAAGAAAAAAGAATGCAAGATGATCCTTCCCCCAGTCCCCCACAAAAAATACAAATACATACAACGCACTTGTAAGTTTTTCCAGTGAAAAACCTTGGAATGGTCAAATAAATGAAAAAAGGTTTAAATTGAGGTTTTGTGTTGTGGGAAAAGACAAATGGCATTGTAACAAATGGCAAGCAAGTTATTTTTCAAAGGCCTTGAACACAAGAATATTAAATGGGGGGGGGGGGGAGGGAAAAAATTATTCCCGGTGTAGTGTTTGGCCTTGCTTTTTGCTAGGTGAATTAAATACCTCTTGACAAAATGAATGCAATTGTAGTGGGTATTTTGTGAATTGCAACTGTAGCAGACATAAGCACATTTCTTTGATTTTATTTTTTACATTGTCTATGTTAGTAAGCCACTTAAGCCAATACAAATTTTAAAAAAGGTTTTCTTGTCAAAAGATGTGTCAGCTTGTAGCAGTTCCCATGCTACATAATGTGGGTGTACGTCTCACCCACCTGTCCCTATTAATTAGGGTCAGTAGCCTGGCCAGGTTAAAACTTATCCCACAGTTCCTTGCAACCACACACTGTTTATCCTCTCTCCCCATTGGCTCATTCAAATATCCACTCCTCCAATCTCAGAGCTCCTTTAAAAGCCAGCACCTGTACTAAAGCTAAAGCTGGCTGATTAGGCCAGAAGGGTGACTCCCTTTCTCTGAGGAATCCATCAAAACCTACAGCATTACAAACTTTAATCTCAATGAATCCTCTGGCATCTTTAGACAATTCCAGTGTAGCCATTTTTTTTTTATTGCATCCTGCACTTTGTCTAAACTCTTTTTTGTTTTCACTGCTACTTTTTCAAGGTCTGTTTAGTGTTTGTTAAGAACATAAAGTTTACAAACGAGAGGAGGCCATTCAGCCCATCTTGCTCGTTTTGGTTGTTAGTAGTTAATTGATCCCAGAATCTCATCAAGCAGCTTTTTGAAGGATCCCAGGGTGCCAGCTTCAACAACATTACTGGGGAGTTGGTTCCAGACCCTCACAATTCTCTGTGGAAAAAAGTGCCTCCTATTTTCTGTTCTGAATGCCCTTATCTAATCTCCATTTGTGACCCCTGGTCCTTGTTTCTTTTTTCAGGTAGAAAAAGTCCCCTGGGTCGACATTGTCTATACTTTTTAGGATTTTGAATGTTTGAATCAGATCGCCGCGTAGTCTTCTTTGTTCAAGACTGAATAGATTCAATTCTTTTAGCCTGTCTGCATACGACATGCCTTTTAAACCCGGGATAATTCTGGTTGCTCTTCTTTGCACTCTTTCTAGAGCAGCAGCAATATCCTTTTTGTAACAAGGTGACCAGAACTGAACACAATATTCTAGGTGAGGTCTTACTAAAGTTTTAATATTACTTCCCTTGATTTAAATTCAACACTTCTCACAATATATCCGAGCATCTTGTTGGCCTTATTTATAGCTTCCCCACATTGTCTAGATGAAGACATTTCTGAGTCAACATAAACTCCTAGGTCTTTTTCATAGTTCCCTTCAATTTCAGTATCTCCCATATGATATTTATAATGCACATTTTTATTGCTTGCATGCAATACTTTACACTTTTCTCTATTAAATTTAATTTGCCATGTGTCTGCCCAGTTCTGAATGCTGTCTAGATCATTTTGAATGACCTTTGCTGCTGCAACAGTGTTTACCACTCCTCCTATTTTTTGTGTTGTCTGCAAATTTAACAAGTTTGCTTACTATACCAGAATCTAAATCATTAATGTAGATTAGGAATAGCAGAGGACCTAATACTGATCCCTGTGGTACACCACTGGTTACCTTGCTCCATTTTGAGGTTTCTCCTCTAATCGGTACTTTCTGTTTTCTACATGTTAACCACTCCCTAATCCATGTGCATGCATTTCCTTGAATCCCTACTGCATTCAGTTTGAGAATTAATCTTTTATGCGGGACTTTGTCAAAAGCTTTCTGGAAATCTAAATAAACCATGTTGTATGCTTTGCAATAATCCAATGTTGCATCCTCAAAAAAGTCAATCAGGTTAGTTAGACACGATCTCCCTTTCCTAAAATCATGCTGACTCTCCCAGGATATTGTTACCATATAGGTAATTTTCAATTTTAGATCTTATTATAGTTTCCATAAGTTTACATATAATAGAAGTCAGGCTTATTGGTCTGTAGTTACTTGGTTTGGTTTTGGCTCCCTTTTTGTGGATCGGTATTACGTTTGCTATGTTCCAGTCTGTCGGTACAACCCCTGTGTCAAGAGACTGTTGCATGATCTTGGTTAGCGGTTTGTAAATAACTTCTTTCATTTCTTTGAGTACTATTGGGAGGATCTCATCCCGCCCAGGGGATTTGTTTATTTTAAGAGCTCCTAGTCCCTTTAACACTTCTGCCTCTGTTATGCTAAAGTTATTTAAAACTGGATAGGAACAGGTCGACGTGGGGCATGTTGTCTGTGTCCTTTGTAAAAACCTGTGAAAAGTAATCATGTAATATATTTGCTATTTTTTTTTCTTCATCTATGATTTTGCCATTTGTGTCTCTTAGACATTTAACCTCCTCTTTGAATGTTCTCTTGCTGTTATAATATTGGAAAAACATTTTGGAATTGGTTTTAGCCCCCTTAGCAATGTTGATTTCTATCTCTCTTGGCCTTTCTAACTTCCTTTTTGACTTGTGTTTGCAGTTTCAAGTACTCTTTCTGTGTACTTTGTTTTTGGTCCCTTTTAAACGCTCTGTAAAGTGCCTTTTTTTGCTGAAATATTTTTTTTTAATTGATCTATTAAACCATTTGTGTGTTCAGCCTCAATTTTTTCCTGACCTTCCTGATTTTTTTTCCCACTGTTCAACATTCAACTCCGCACTACTGGATAGACTCATCATTTTCAACATACTCAATTTTTTCCACCTTCTGCAGTCACCATCATTGCTGGACTCTTTGTTGGTTTTCCTTATCTGTTGGTGAGATCATTCCTTTTTTGTTTGGATTTTTTCTACTTTCATTTCATACCTTGTTTCCTGTATTTTTTGGTTTTGTTCTTTTTGTTACTTTGTTTGGTTTTCAATTACATTGCTGCTCTGCTGGACTTGTTAGGCCTAACTTTCATGCACCATCCATTACCATCCAGACTGTTATTATTATTGTTACCATCTGTGGTCATTTCATTCACTTTTATCTTGCTCTGTCTGTCTGTGCATTAATTGTGTGTTTGTGTTGTGTTTGTGTGTGGGGGTTTACTTGAGGCCCACCCATTTCTCCTTTGTGTTACTTTTTGCCCTTCTGTTTTCCATCTACCAACTTACCTGTACCATCTTTATACTTGCCTGTTTTTTTCCACCTTTTTTGTTTTTGTTTATTTCATTCATATTTCATTATTGTTCACAACAATAAACCAGTTGTTTGTGAAATTGACACCTGATGCCCCTGCTTTTACTCTCTGTCACTCTTGCTGACTTATTTAGTTATAGGAATAGGGCCAGTAGTATCTCCTTCAGGAGGACAGTGCAACTGCTTCTCCGTTGTGCAAAGTGATTTGTTACAAGCTTATACTTTGATTTCAGGGGTGGTGGATGTTCGGTAGTCTTCTTAACTAACTTCTCTGGCCCGAATTCCTTTCATACGCCAAGTACAGTATCCTCTGTGTTTTGATTTGTCATTATACTGCATAGTGTTTTTCAATTAGTACAATGTGAAGCAACAACAACGTGCATTTTATGAGAGCTTGTTCTATACTACCTTCTGATATTTATCTTGTAGGATCTCAGAGCCAGCCTGCTGTGATAGATGTTTCGCCTGAAGGTTGTGCCCCTTTACAAATCCCATGCTCTGCTTCAATTCCAGCAATTCTGGAGGCAAGTTGTGTATGTTGTGTTTTTTTTGTTTTTTTTTGCTTGATTCATTGTACTACAATGCTTTGTCAGACAACTATAGTACTAGGCTGAACAATATAAACCAAAAGTCTTTCAGTCCAGTGTTTTGCCAAAATGAAAACCCTATCAATAATACATACATAATGAGTGTGGGTCAATGTGGTCTTCCTTGCATACAAATTGGAATTAATTCGGATCTATTTTAGGAAAATGACGAAAGCTGTACTTTGTGACTAGCACACCCTGATGCAAGCATAAGTATCCACTAAGTTATGTACAGTAATTGAAATAGACTCCACATTCTGGTTTTTATTGCACATGGAAACACATCAGCAATAAAACTCAATAGTATTGTAGCTATTTGCTTCAGTCATTGGTTTCACAACATCAAAAACATGTAGTAAACCCTGCTTACAGTGCAAAGCTTGGTGATTGCAGAGCATCAAATAAAGGATCAGTAATCACTCACTTTAACAGTGTAGAAACAAGATGGAATTAGAGTTTTTGACTCTTTGTTGTGCATTAATTTTCTCAATTATTTTTATCTTCAGGATAATTACCTGGAATGTGATGACGATCTCAGTTCTGTATCCAGCTTTGGATCTGATATTTCAGCTCAGAAACGAAGCCGTTCCTTAAACTTGCTGTCTGCATCTGGGGTAAGGCTGAGTAATCGGTGGAAACCATTTGCCTGTGTGTTGAAATTTTTCAGGACAGCAAAGACCAAATCTGCAAATCTTATGATATATATATATATATAAAAATAATATACACAGTGCTCCCTCGCTATAAGGCTGTCGGATATAACGCTCCTACAGCATGTCCCCCAATTCCCTGTACTAGTGATTTCATGCAATATTTCTACAGTAAATGCAGTACCGGTGTTCAAACAAACAACTTCTCAGTCTGACTTCCATCGTTTCTGTCTCTCCCTTATTATTCAGCATTTGTTTTATAACTAAATATTAGGCCTATTACGCCTATTATCTTTCCTAATGTATTTACTTTTTTGCTGCGAGAGGAGCTGCGGCTTTCTCCAGGAGAGGAGACCTTCAGCTTCGCTTCAGCCCTGCTCCGGCATCCGAACCTGGTTTCATACCTCTCACACTTGGTTTTCCTGTTTGTCACTTCGAACTGAACTCCCAACCGCCATTTAGCCAGGCTAGTTATAGTTTAAAAACTGAAATATCTTGCTTGCATAAATATTCAACGCCCACACATTAATATTTGGTAGAGCCACCTTTCACTGCAATAACAGCTTTAAGTCTTTTGGGGTAAGTATGTACCAGCTTTGCACACAGTGTCGGAGTGATTTTGGCCCATTCTTCTTGGCAGATTTGCTCCAGGTTGTTCAGGTTGGTTGGACGACGCTTGTGGACCGCAATTTTCAAATAGTGCCACAGATTCTCAGTGGGATTGAGATCAGGACTTTGACTGGGCCACTGTAGGACATTCACCTTTTTGTTCTTGAGCCACTCCAATGTTGCTTTGGCCTTGTGCTTGGGATCATTGTCCTGCTGAAAGGTGAATTTCCTCCCAAGCTTCAGTTTTTTAGCAGACTGAAGCAGGTTCTCTTGCAGTATTTCCCTGTATTTTGCTCCATCCATTCTTCCTTCAATTTTAACAAGATGCCTAGTCCCTGCTGATGAGAAGCATCCCCACAGCATGATGCTGCCGCCACCATACTTCACTGTAGGGATGGTGTGTCTTGAGGCATGGGCAGTGTTAGGTTTGCGCCACACATAGCGCTTCTGAGTTTTGGCCAAAAAGCTCTATCTTGGTCTCATCTGACCACAAAACCTTTTCCCACATCGCAGCTGGGTCACTCTCATGCTTTCTGGCAAACTCCAGACGTGCTTTCAGATGGTACTTTTTGAGTAACAGCTTCTTTCTTGCCACCCTCCCATACAGACTGATGCACCATTACTCCACTCCCAGCCACTGAACTCTGTAGCTCCTTCAAAGTGATTGTTGGCCTCTCTGTGGCTTCTCTCACAAGTCTCCTTCTTGTTTGAGCGCTGAGTTTTGAGGGATGGCCTTTTCTTGGCAGTGCCTGGGTGGTGTGATGCAGCTTCCACTTCCTGATTATTGATCCAACTGTGCTCACTGGGACATCCAAACACTTGGATATTATTTTGTACCCTTTCCCTAATCTATGCATTTGTATTACTTTATCTCTAACTTCTGTAGAATGCTCTTTGGTCTTCATTTTCCTTCAGATTCACAGCCTGACCAATGATCCTTCAACAGTGGGGTTTTTATCCAGAAAATGTGACAGCAACTTTAATGGTTCACAGGTGGAGGCCAATGGTAAGGTAATTGTGTCCTCGTTAGGGCAATTTCTTTCATCGGTGTAAACTGGGAGCTTCCACAGCACAGGGGTTGAATACTTATGCAAGCAAGATATTTCAGTTTTTTTATTTTTCTTAAAAATATTTCCCAACATAAACCAATGTCACCTTACAATAATTGATTTTGAGTTTCAGTGTTTTAAAATAAAATATCAAACAGAACGAAATTTCAGTGTACCATTTGTAATTCAGTGATATGAGAGAATTGGTCAGGGGTCTGAATACTTTTGCAAGGCACTATATATAATATATAATATATATATATATATATATAATATGTGTGTGTGTAAATAAAATAATTTGGTTAATTTTTTATAAAGGGAAATTACAAAAATGACTCATCAGTCATCCCCAAACTTCTTGGGCTATTTTCCTTTCTGAATCATGGAAGGTGGAAATAAATATACAGTTATCTCAGCATTGTGTGTCCTGAATTTTATATGGAGGATATTAAATATATGGTCCCATTCAGCTTTGTCAAGCCTGTTTTTTACACTTGTTTACAATGTGGTGTTTTCTTGTGTGTGTGTGTTTTTTTTGTGTGTTTTACAAACTTTTGTAAGTAGTGGCTCATGTACACTCATTAAGTATTCCAGACCTATTGCATATTCAGAACTGTTTCTGTGTTTCAGCTAAGTGGTAGTTGGATGAGTCTGTACAGTGATGCTGGGGATTTTGGCAACGTCTGTGTCCAGGGAGCAGTGGAGTTCGCCCTGCTGTACAGTGATGTGAACAGAGAACTGGTTATCCTTGTGGAGCAGTGTCAGGACCTGGCGATTGCAAATGTGAAGAAACAGCGAACAGACCCGTGAGCAAATGGGAACGGGATGAGGCTTTGTTAAAAATTGGGATCATACTGTAGATATCTAGTGAACAAAAACTCCTGGAATTAACACATTGTGAAGGGTTTTGGTGAAAGGTGAAATCTATTTAGATTCAAAATAGTTTAAGTTTCTCCAATATACTATACTCAGGAATACTTATTACTTCAGTTTGCCTGTTGAGGGTGAAAACAATAGATACTGAGCAAGGTATTATGCAATTTGCAATCGGATCATCTGAACCTGTTGAGAGTTAGTGGAGGAACCCACACTGAACTTGTTAGCCATACAGCTACAGCTGAATCAAAAAGACAATGAAAATGAAGATATGCTGGTACCACAAACTCAGAAGCCCAAATTGTAAATTTAATAAGGCTGTTATTCCATCAGTTAATGACTTGTAACAGTGGTGGCGCTAGGCATAAGCAGACTAAGCAAAGGTCCCCAAGCAGTTCAAGGGGCCCCTGACTTTCAGGGGGATTTTGCATTTTTTTGTGTTATACTCCTGTTAAAAAAAATTGATGAAGGCGATCCTGAAACACAAATTATTTGGTAACGGAATGAGACAGATGTTTAGAAATTGCACCTGCAAAGCACTTCAGTCAGGTGTATGGCTGCCATATTGAGGTCATGTGTGTGTTTCTGTTTATGATCTATGGAGATGGTATAATTTGAGCTGTATTATTTCTTACTTGTTACATTGCTACTGTTGTGTTTTTTAAAAAAAAAACAAACAAAAAAAACCTTTTACTGTAACTACTGGCCATATCAGGGATACAGAGCACGCACTTCGACATAAGGTCTTTATAGTTGGTACACAGGAGTATTATGTGATTCTCTCTAATGTTCCTTTATAGGTGGTGTCTAGTGAACATTTACTGTTTCACTGCCACATTGATTTTAACCTCTGGGTGTAGCAATGACCTTTTTCACACAGCTATTTAACTTCCTGTTTACAAGCCACTCAAGCTGACATTGTATTCCCTTCAATTATGCCCGTTTTGGGATGCTTTGTTTTTGTCCATCCCAATTTTATATTTTCATGTTGGATGGGTTTACTGAATCTCTATCAGATAAGCTTCAGTAACCCTAAATAATTCACAAACATCTTTTTCCTTTCCCTCGCGTGACATCCTTTCAAAAACATAAGCAATTAAAATAAAATGTAAATGTACACAGACTTTAAACCATCATCACCAGGAAGACACCTTACAAAAACCAACTGCAATGATTATACTACTAGTACTGCATATGGCATAACGTTTAATTTGAGATATAAATCATTTAATCCGTACTAGGGAGCTGTTATTAATTTTAATACAAGCACCCTTGAGCTTGTCTTGAAGCGTTTCATGATAGATAAATTAATTTAACAGTGCTTCTAGTCTAAAATAACTCTGAGCCTCTGAGAAACTGTATACAATACAAATAAGTTAACGGCATGTTTATCATTGAAATTCATAGCTGCTCTAATGCCATTAGAATGGATAATTCTTTATTTTTTTTTAAATAAAATGCCTTTTTTGAACAGTACTTGGAGATAGTCTTAGCAAAAACAAAAGTGCCATCTGTAGTTGTGTGTGTTTTTAATGTGATCTTGACATTGGAATCCCTTCATAAGATTAATGGTGACTATTAGCCGTTAATGCAGTAACCCTTGCTCTTGGATGCTCTTGAATGCTTTTGAGAATGATTCCTTCTAGTAGTTTTTGGTGTACACAAGTCATTGTTTTTACCAACAGACCTGTTAAGTCTGGATGTTTGCTCTTTATAACACCAATGGCATTGGTAGAGCTATTCTGTTTTATACTGTAGGTTTAATTGTTGTGCTATTAGTAGCACTTTAAGTTCATCATGGATAGTACATTGGTTTGAGGTTCAGTGCTGAGATCCAGGATTGATGACCAAGTTGTTTTTAATGCAAGTCTAGTGTATTTTGAGGTTGGCAAAGATCTGACAGGACGGCACTAACTTCACTTAATTGTACCTTGATAATTAGGAGGCTAAATTAACCACAATTTGACAGATACCTTTTTTTTTTTAGACCTGTTTCTGTAAAAAGCCAAACTTTTGTATGCATGCCCTGAAGAAACAAGTAAACCAGTAGTTTCCTGTAATGCAAAATAAGCACATTGATTTGAACTAAAGGGATGCTTCTGAGTTGCTTAATGTAGAATTTGTGTAGTGCGATATTTTTCTGTTGCTTAAGATATCATCTGAAGCTTTTTTTTTTCTTTCCTTATTACCAAAAAGCCATAGACATCACACATTGTATTATACCTATGTGAAATATTTCCCAACCTGTTCATAAATTACATTTGTCCATATCTTCAAACACAATTCAAATTCTAAGAAACCAGTCACTAAGGCATGTATTCTAAACGTTTAATAAGCTAAATTCTGTACAGGTTTTATTAATTGGGGGGTGCTGCTGTATGTTACTCTGGATCCGGGTAATCTCAACGCCTACCTTTTTTTGTAGATTTTTGACAATGCATTCTTTCAGCAGCCTTTAATTGCATTTTTAAATGTGTGTATTGAACAGATTTAATATTTATTCATAACATATAGATAAAAATAAATTGTGTGCATTGTTTCCTTATGTCGAAGAATCCTGCAGTTCTTCAAATCTTAATGAGACGGCACCACCAACTCTCAGTTTGGCCTCATTTGCTCTGTTAATTCTCCTGCCAATCATGCCAGCAGAATCGATTTAAAAGCAGACAAGGCTTGATCTTTCTAGGACCCAGGTTAATTAAAGTAGCTAGATTGTTTCAAATTAAAGTTAGTTGGATGGAAAGTTGAACTTTCAATTCAAATCAGTAGATACAGCATTATAACCCTAAAATAGAAATGTAACCACTAAATATTGTATTTACTAAATATATTGTATTTACTAAAAATATATTGTATTTACTAAATATTGTTTGAGCCTGTGACGCAGTCGTGGCCCTGCCCCCGAGGGATGAAAAGTACTGCGCTCACAGATCTCTGCGTCATTTCTTTCAAGCCTGCTACAATCCATGGATTATTATTATTTATTTCTTAGCAGACTCCCTTATCCAGGGCGACTTACAATTGTTACAAGATATCACATTTTTTTTTACATACAATTAACCATTTATACAGTTGGGTTTTTACTTGAGCAATCAAGGTAAAGTACCTTGCTCAAGGGTACAGCAGCAGCGCCCCCCACCTGGGATTGAACCCATGACCCTCTGGTCAAGTCCAGAGCCCTAACCACTACTCCACACTGCTGTATGGTTATATTAACCTTGAAGGTTAATATAACCATTAACCTTCAAGGATGCAAAGATCTTATTGTATTACTTGTATTGTAACGCTTGAAATGTTTTTGCTTACGATTGTAAGTCGCCCTGGATAAGGGCGTCTGCTAAGAAATAAATAATAATAATAATAATAATAATGCAGCGACCTTGAAGGTTAATGTTGTATTTCTATTTCAGGAAACCCAGGGTTATGATAATAACCGAACGTATCCTTTCAAAAACAAAATGTAACCATTACCGAATGGGTGAGTGTACCAAAGCAGCCACAAGGACAAGATTGCCGACGACTGGAGTGCTACAAGCCTAAGCCAAAGTCTGCCCTGTGCGTTACCATCCGGAACCCCAGTAAAATAAGTAGCTAGGGTGAAAAAATGTACGGAAAATTTCACCTCCTATGCCTGTGTTGTAAGGGTTGACCTGAGAAGCCACCCTTAACTCTAGTTCCAAAGCCAGCGTTTTAAGGATCCACGACATTGACTGTAGAACCTAGTGACGGTATGGGTAGTAGCCCACACTGTTGCATTGCAAATGTCCTTGACAGATGCACGCTGGAATAAAGCCCATGAAGTTGCCATGCCCCTGGTGGAATGTGCAGTGAGCTTTTCTGGAGGGGGCAAGTTGGCCAGCTCATAGGCAGTCCTGACTGTCTGTCTGCTGTCCACTTGGACAACTGCTGCTTAGACAGAGCTTGACCACAGGACTTTGCCTCATAGCAGTCAAATTGTATTCGTCTTGTCAACATAGTACACCAGGGCCTGAACTTGGCAGTGTGTATGGAGCTGTTGCTCTATCAGACTGGAAAGGAGGAGGACGGAAATCCTCCAATTCAACAGACCGGTTGACATGGAACGCCCAGATAGTCGTCAGAAAAAAAAGCTGGGTTGGTACGGAGCATGACCTTTGTCCTTGCCTCTCTAAAAATTAAGCAGGCCTTCGCTATACAGAATGCCTGCATCACTCATCCACTTTGCAGAGGTGAAAGCAAGCAAGAAAGATGCTTTTGAATTATAAAAATTTCAGTTCAGCTGAGGAATGTCATTCATAGGCAGCCAAATTGCCTCGCCAGAAATAGCTGCCAGATAGACCTTTTAATGTAGAGGGGGCTTTCCCTTTGTCAAATAGGTCCTGCAAAAATTGCAGTATTACTGCCATGGAACAAGTCGTGGGGGTCTAACCCACGAGGCAGACGCCACGTCTGAAAGACCACTCACTTGTACCCGTACTAGGAATGCATGGACACTGCTCTGGCATTTTGCAGGGTGTCAATAACCCTATTGGACAGACCCAGCCGTTCATGTGCCAGACCCAGAGCTGCAGGCTCGATGGGTTGGGATGCCATAAGGTCCCCCGTGCCTGACTGAGCAGGTTGCGGCACCTTGGCAGTCTCCTCAGCTAGCAGCTCAAGCTGCATCAGGGTTGAAAACCAGAATCTCCTGGGCCAATATAGATCTACTAGGAGCACCTTGGCCCGGTCCTGCCTGATTTTCTCCAGATATAGTGAGAACAGGTCGAGTGGTGGGAAGGCGTATAACAGATGCCTCAGCCACTGTTGTGCCAAGGCATCTATTCCCAAAGATTGACTCAGAGGCCCACTTTCTAACCGGAGTTACATTTAATTAACAAGAATCTTTGACTGTAATCACTTTCCCAAATCCATTGCATGAAGTCATGCCTTGGCCGGACTTAAACTGCCCACATTGATAGGTCCGCTGATAAGAAAAAGCATACATCGTAATTCTACCACTAAGCTCTTATTCATTTTATAACATAATGATGTAATGAGCATAAGATCATCATCTTGTACTATGCAATACTTCTCATTAGTGAAATAACAGTTTATATGAAGCAAAAACCTTGAAATGAAGACAGCGTCTAACCAGCAAAATCATGCTTTGAATGCCAAAATTCGTCTGAAGGTCTAATGCTGCCTATTTGCCAGTGGTTTCTAATTAGGTCACATTTTGCACTGAATTCTCATTTTCAGACTTAAGTTTCCCTGTTTTATAATACTTCTGTTCTCTATTGCAGCAAAACCTTAAAACAAGTAAACACTTGTTAGTTCAAATATTCAATTTCAATTTACCCAAACATTAATTCTCTCCAGAGTTTTATTCTATTTCTGTTACATCGGAATACTTATAAAAGCATCTGTGCATAGTTTAAAAATATGTTTTCCAGCTAAAGTTTTTCTGATAAGGAATTTCAACTGCGAACAAATTTGCAAGTTAATTACATAAGATCCTCATTTCTGCCTTTCCTCCCAAGGTTACAAGGCCTTGGCACCGGCAGCGCTCCGATAAGGAAAGCTCATGTCTTAAGTCTGGCCAGTTTCCAAGAACTAATAAGCAAAGGCACACTGACAAGCTATTTTCTAACATTAGGTCAATGCCTGTTCTCCCTTTGTCTCCAATATTTTTTTTTTCTGCTGGCTTTATAGCCTTTAAAATACAGTACCAAGTATATTATAACATCAACATTGTTGCAGTTTCACAAATGTTCAATTTGTATCCCACAGATCGGCTTGTTTCCAGTAGGAGTGACAGTCTTGGGTCAGGTTCTGCTTAAGTGGGTCTGTTCTATTTCTGCACATCACTTTAAAGAGTGACCGTCTTTAAAAGCCTGCAAAAAAACTTAAACCTTGTTTGCCAGGCTCCCATCTTTACATTCTCATTCCCATCATCAGTGGGGAACCGTAAAAGAAATTAAGCTGGTTCCATCAAAGAACTATGCATCTCTGCCGCATACACCTTTCACTCAAAAAGGCCCTTGCACCTTGTGCAAGGGAAGAAAGGTTTTAGGGTCACACGTGATACGGCCTTTGAGGCTGCTGGGGCCTAGGGTGCCAGTTTGCCGCTGGTTTACGTACTGGAGGCGATTGCTTGGGAAGCAGGTGAACCAGCTCCTTGGTGGAACATATGCCCTTGAGTGATCGTGGCATACAACAGCTGTGCTTTGTCCCCATCAGGCACACATGCTTGGGAAAGCCAAAGCTCGGAACCCCAGTAAAATAAGTAGCTAGGGAAAGCTAAAGCTGCCTGCGTGTGGCTACCAGCGCAGCCAGATTTCTACCTATAGCCTGTCCGTTGAGCTTGGACAGATGGAGCAGGTTTTTATTTACCAGGCGCAGCTCATCCAGCTGTTGTGGTGAGGATAGAAGCGTCAAATTAGATGCCTGGACTAAGGCAGCAATAGAAGCCTCAACTGGTGGAAAATGGGCCAGGCCCAGCTTTTCTGGATTATGCACCCTATATAGGGTGTTCATTGACCGGGAAACAGCAGCTGTTGCCGGATGATTCAAGGAAGACTTCATGGAGAAAATCTAGGTGAACTGAGGTGGTGAGGTGGTGGTATGGGAGGCTCCTCATCAAAAATGGACTCTTTAGTTTCACCTGCTGTAGGCCAGGGCGCTTGCAAGATTGCAGTGGCCCTCTTGATTAGCATTATGAGCTCTGCTGACAGGGAGAGCTTAACCGCAGGGGACATGCCGTCAGACTACGTCCTCAGATGGGAACATCGGCTCCTGTTAGCCCCTCTCCTCAGAGGTGGCGATGGACAGCATGTTTTCCTGTGGCCAATCTGTGATTGCAGCCTCATGGGGCCTCAAGGGGACAGGCAGGGCAGATGGCGCTGAACATTCCTGCAGTAATTCAGCGAGAACAGTTCCTTGGTGGGAAACTGCTGCCCAGATCTTTTCCATCTGCTCCTTGCCTGGAACAGCGATCAGCAGACTCGTCCGTGTGATCTTCCTCTTCTGGGTGGGAGGAGGAGAGGCAGACTGTGAAGACAGTTTCCTGTTTGAGCTACTTTCCTGGGTGCGTCATCCACTCTTCCTTGGCGCAGAGCCGTGGGGTGAGGACACGGCCATGTCTCTAAGAGGGTGATGGGGAAGAGCACTGAGCAGAAGTAACGGACGCAGAACACTCCTTAGAGCCGAGGGATAAACTTTTTTCAAGCCTGCGCTTGGAGAAAGGGGCACAAAACTCACAGAAGCTGCGATTTAGCCAGTGCCTCCTTGGAATGCTCTGGCCCCAGGCAGGAACACCTGCCGTGCTTGTCCTCAGTAGGCAGACTGACCTTGCATGTCTCAAGGATAGAAACCAGACATAATGCAATGAGCAAGCAATGCAGTGTACAGTTGTACAGTTGCTGCCTCAATCTACTTATAGATATCGACCGGGTGGATCAAGACCCGAGCGGGACCGGTTTGGTACCGGACCAGTGACCTTGGTAGCGGGCTGGAACTATGTTGGTACCTGGACAGTACCAGGTCGGTTCGGTGTATTTAACACTGGGTCGGTACTAGTTCAGGGCCGGATCGGTACTGGTACGGAACCTTGTCGGCACCAGACCTGTTCGATGGCTTTGGCTGCGTTCGGGACCGGATCTGAACAGCATTGGGAGCGGAAGTGGGTCAGTGACCTCGGTACCGTTCGGTACGGGTCCACCTGTTCGCAGTCACCGTGGGTGGCAACTTACAGGGATGCCGACCTGTAAAAGCCTCTGGCAAAACCAGTCAGTTAGTACCACACACGAGACTGAGGGAAGTCTTCTTGTTAGAATGGACTAACAGCCTTCGTAATGATGATGCTAAAAAGCTGTTGCCAAAATGGTACCAGGACACTGGGGTTGAACAACCAAAGCTCTTGCTGCATGTGGGCCGAGTACGACGTTGCAGACAGGCCTGCGCGTAGTATCTGCAAAACAGCAAAAAGCACGATGAGAAAAGACTTTGTCAACAAAAAAATAGTAATTGAACAATTACATATGTAATATATAAAACGTCTCATAGTGCTAAAAAGCAAAAACAAGAAATAAAATAAGTTCCAGCCAGAGCTATGCAGCCTGGGGGGAGAGCACAAAGTCAGCTGACTTATGTTGCTGGATCCCTGGGAAGGAGCGTCATGAGCTGCTGGCTTGACGCGGGGAACAAGGCCGCAGAGGGATGTAACTAGCAACAGGCTGTAGTGCACACACATACATAAATAGAGAAACTATTACAGCGATGCGTTTTAATATTGCATGTAATTTGTGTAAAAACACAAAAAAATTGAAATGCACAGATAGTGTGTAGTTATTTGAACAAGGCTGTCCGATCAGGTCAGTCTTGAAAAGAAAAATGGCCCCGAGATCTGTGAATGCAGTCCTTTATCCCTCGGGTGCAGGGTCACAACTGTGTCACAGGCTCAAAGAGCAGCTTTGGTATACAATATTCAGGATTCGGGTCTTTAGGAGGTAAATACTCATTCGGTAGTGGTTACATTTCATACTTGAAACTGAACCATTGTTTTTAAATCATTCCCACTGTCCTGCTTCAATAGCCCTAACTTGCAACATCATGAGTTACTATACATTTCTGGTTCGTGCTTTGTTGAGTAAACCATTGGTATGAAATATATCCAAGTTCATGAATAGTCCCCGAAATGTAAGCCTTTTTCTCAGAGAGTAATCGTAATATATCCACCTAAACATCATGGAAATAATTGTTTTCATTTCTTTTTCAATACAGGTATGTGAAGACCTATTTGTACCCTGAAAAATCCCGCCTTAGCAAGCGGAAGACTTCAGTAAAGAAAAACACTGTGAACCCTGTCTATAAGGAACCGCTAACGGTATGCTAGCACCATGTTTACTGTGGTACACGTATTATTTTAATATTATAAGTAATACTAAGAAGAAACTTAGCATTACCGTGAGATGAGTAGTAAAACAATATGATTTGTATTACATTAAACTACCTTCATTTATTCAATAATATTTTGGTTTACCTTGGTGTATAAGGTGATTTACGAGAGTGCCCCTAGTAGTAGTAGTAATATTATTGATATGATTTTGGCACTGAATTTTAGTACATTTCAGGAACGAGACTTTAATTGGTTGTTTCTGAGTAGCCTACAGAGTACTGCCCCTTTTAAAAATAAGAACAAACAAATAAAGTCAAATCACACAGGTAGGCACCATGTCCAAGAAGCGGGGCATCACAAAGATCAGAAAAAAGACTACAAAAAAGATAAACCTCTCGTTTTTATGTAGTTTGCAAAAAATCAAAAAGACTACTTGGGTACACTATGTTGTATGGAAAAAGTTTCAAGAAATAAAATGGAAGTAATTATTTTTAAGATGCAAGCCCACTTTTTTTGTTTCAAAAAATAAATTAACAAGTGCTGTATGTGTGAAGATCACAACCGAGAGTTTACAGTAAAATACAATCTGTGTTCAACCAAATAGTTTACAGATAATCGCATGTCCGTATTTTCACTGCATGACATACTGCATTTTTAAAGGAAATAAAGGAAGTGCCTAACCAAAAGTGTTTTTACATCCATTTCCAAGATTTCACTGACTTATTCAATTTCACGATTTCCTTGGCCTCTGACAAAATCGTAGCCTTAATTATTATTATGATCTTCGTAAACACAATTTCAGGTAAGCAGAGTAGCTGCCCAGTTGCTGAGTTAGGGTAAAAGAACATACGTTTTACACATCAAGCACATTTTTTTTTCCTGTTACGGCTGTACACTCTTACAACCGGGCTTTTCACACTGCAGCCCACAATGCATAAACTGTGGGGGTTTTTATACCATACTAAATCTTGTAATTGGCTGATTTAGGCCAACCTGCTAAAATAATTAAACAATTCACATATTTAACCCACAAATGTTGACAACTAAGGCTTTTCAGCCCATTGCCTTCTGGGGAATGTAGTCCTGTGCTCCACAGGATTACACTCTCTTTGCGCCTTGTTTCTCTCTCTCTCCTCTCTCTCTCTCTCTCTCTCTCTCTCTCTCTCTCTCTCTCTCTCTCTCTCTCTCTCTCTCTCTCTCTCTCTCTCTCTCTCTCTCTCTCTCTCTCTCTCTCTCTCTCTCTCTCTCTCTCTCTCTCTCTCTCTCTCTCTCTCTCTCTCTCTCTCTCTCTCTCTCTCTCTCTCTCTATATATATATATATATATATATATATATATATATATATATATATATAAAAAAAAAATAATGTATTGCTTTCACAGGGGTGGGCAAAGTTGGCCCTTTCAGTCCAGTGGCTCGGTTGAAGTTGACCTTTTTTGAGTCAAAATTAATCCTGCTCCTGCCACCTGTTTTTTAGATCATTAAAATAACTTCCAGCTCTGCTCCAACCATATTCTAAATTGTTCAATTGAACTGATTAAACCCTCTTCCAGGTTTCAGATTAATGTCTCTCTAAGACTGAAATTGGTCACTTTTTTGGTTATGTGGACTTGCAGACTTAGACAAATTATGTGAATTCTTGACAGTAAAAATGAAAAATAGTAATTCTTATAGGGAGAGAATACTAAAATAAGACATTAAGCTACAATAAATCTAGAATACTAAACATTCACATCAGGTCTTTCTTGATTCTGCTTCAGTATAAAATGACAAAAGTGGAACTTCAGACCAGGACTCTGCATCTCTCGGTGTGGCACAATGACTCTCTGGGTCGAAATGCCTTCCTTGGAGAAGTTCAAATAGACCTGCGGACCTGGGACTGGAGATTTAATGATCTAAACTGGTACAACTTGCAGCCCAAGGTAAGCCTGACACAGAAAAATACCTGCCTCTTTACAGCTCAAGCCACCACTATAAAGAGAATCCAGACATGGGAAAACAAGGTTTTTATGCTGGGTTGTTTTTTGGATAATAATAATAGTGTGAGCCAGTAAAGTTTGTGTTCTCTTCAGAGGAGCCGGACGGGTTCATGAAGTGTATAAACAATGTCCAAACGAGATTTCTCCATTCAATATTCTTTATTTGCTTGGCACAGATTTGTTGCTTTTAGTTACAGCATTAGAATATATAGAGCTCAATGAAACTTGCTTGAAGTACCCTGTGGTAACGCGCTCTCCCCCTTGTCCCAAGACACCGCAAACTCCCCACAGTTCAGCAGCCATGTCACAGTACACAAGGTCTTCCAGTTACAGCTACAGTAGCATTAGCTGTGCAATACAAAACAAAGTACCAACAAATTGTTTTTGCTGTACTAAGTCTACACTAATAACATTTAATAACAATAATCTGAACAATGCAAATACTGTAACCTGGCCAAAGCAATAGAAAATATTTTCCAACATACAATAGCATCAGTAATAAAACAAACTTATGAGATGGATGCAGTAATTGTATCAATTAAATATGCAATTATAAAAACAAGATTAACTGAGATTTAATTGTTTTAATCGCTTTACAGCCCCCATACAAATCCAGTTGTTCAAAGTTGTCAACCAGTTACATTTTGGTCACCCTGGTGTGATTATTTCATATTTTAGTACAGTTAGCAACTGATTCTTTTTTACTGTACCATAAGATCACTTGATTTGCTATTGAGGAGTGCTGCAATTAGTTTGTCTAATGCATAGGTTTTATTGTCTCAGAATCCTGATGCTCCAGAAACCTCCAGCAACAAAGGACAATTAACTGTAGCACTGAAGTATGTGCCAACTGGATCAATAGGTAATTGCTGGATGCTGATAGTATAAGAACTGTGGTGTGTTTCTCATTAATGTAATTAGAATGCATGGCTGGTACAGTATATACAAATTCTTCTAAACTCCTGTCAGACAGGAGTTTCTGCTTGAGATGCATTTCTCTTCCTTAGTTGTACACCACAGAAAATACACATTCTATTATGCCTGTCTTGGATAACATCTTACTGCTGGTAATGGGGGAAAACAATGTAATTTAATAAAAAATAAACATGACACCAGAAGCTTTACAGAATTTAAAGACCCTTTAAACACTACTTTCATGTGGATTATTTGCTACAAAACGCTTCCCTTGTGTCACCTACTATTTTTATTAGTATTATGAGGACTAGTATTAAAGATGTACTATTATATTATATAGCAGGATTGCTGCTATGATCTTAAGGTTTTTTAGGTTGAAAAACAAGCTTGCGCTCTCAAGTTACTTAATGATGATTGCAGAACTGTTCAAAGTATTTGAAGTTTTAATTTATAAAATGGAATTTGTGCAGATGGTGCCAAGCCAGCCACTGGGGAACTCCATATTTGGCTGAAAGAAGCAAGAAACCTGAAAGCCGTAAGGCCCAGTGGTGTTGACTCATTTGTAAAGTGGTAAGAACAAGACCTTTCTGTGCAGATTTAAGCCCCAGTACGATTAATATAATATTGATCTCGCAGTCTTATGTTCAATGACTGTGAGTGTGTGTAAGAACCCAGTTGCTTGCTTTATTCCAAAGGCAATATGCAGGTCAATTAACCTCTTTTAATAGCAGTCTCTTTAGGGTTATACTGCACTGACTCCTATGTTTTATGACATGCTGCCCACAGCATAACGCCTGTGTGGTGCTGCTTGATGTGGGTAACAAACGTGTACCGTTGCATTTATGTTTTTGCTGATGTGAGCAACAGTTTAATGAGAGGGGAAAGGGTTAAACACAAGGACTTGTGCTAAATTCACATTAAATGAAAACTTCTAATATGGACAGATTAAGAGGTGTTACACTGCAGCTACCAGTCTCTGCTCTAACCGAGGAGTTTAAGTGCGCCAAGGTCAGACTGGAAATGACATTAGTAGAGTCACGCGATAAATGCGTAAGGGAGGCAGCACCTGTGTTAAAAACTGGAAGAAAGTGGGCGGCAAAGAAAGCTGTGGAAGATGCAAAGGCTGCCCTTCGAATTGGTGATATCATGGGGCAAGTTCAGCATGGAAGAGGGGGTCTTGGTTTCAGTTCAACTCCTCCTACATGGCACAAGGCGGCCCCAGCTCAAAGAAGGAAGCTGGTAGTCAACGAGGTGCAAAAGCAGGAGGAGAGGATGAGGTGTATAAAGGCCATTTCCCAGGCCAAACAGGGAGAATGGATGAGATGGGAGAGTGTGGAACAACGCAAGATTGGCTGGCAAGACCTATGGTCAATGGAACAGAGCAGGATCAGTTTCCTCATCAGGTCAACATATGATGTTCTCCCATCACCACAGAACCTAAACCTCTGGGTAGGAGAGGATCCCTCATGTCCTTTGTGTTCATCACCTGCAACATTAAGGCACATTTTGACAGGATGTAAGGTGGCTCTTAGCCAAGGACGGTTTACTTGGCGCCATGACCAGGTGCTGCGATGTTTGGCCTTAGCATTGGAAGACAAGCGTAACATGACCAATAAGTTGCCACCTGTTCCATCAAAACATTACACACAAAAGACAACATTCCTCCGCCCAGGAGAGCAACCACCAAGAAAAGGTGTTAAAACCAATCCTCGCCCAGGACAACTGGAAGCTGCTAGAGACTGGAATATGCTGGCAGATGTTGGTCAACGGCTTATTTTTCCACCTGAGATTGCCACCACTAACCTTCGACCAGATATTGTCTTGTGGTCTGGATCAGCACGCCTTGTTCACCTGGTAGAGTTAACAGTGCCATGGGAGGACGCTGTAGATGAGGCGTATGAGAGGAAGAAACTGCGGTATGCTCAACTAGCCACTGAAGCGGAACAGCGAGGATGGAGAGTTCGGGTTTACCCAGTGGAAGTGGGTTGTCGAGGATTTGTGGCACACTCTACAACCCGGTTTCTCAGACGTCGGATTCAGTGGCCAAGAGTTGCGTCGCACAGTGAAGAACTTATATGAAGCAGCAGAGAGGAGCAGCAACTGGCTGTGGTTGAGACGGAAAGATTCTGGCTGGGGACAGGTAAGTAAGCTGGGCTGAGTTGAGTGGGGGACGGAGGGGGGTGATGCTGGGACGCCAGAATCACCGTCGAGCCCTCTTGAGGTGTTGTGGGCTAGTCGACGAAACACTGAGGATGGAAGGTGCCCACTTGAAAACCCCAGAGATGTACCCTACTTAGCTCAATCCAGACGGTTGTCATGCTGATGCGCTGGGGAGGCCGCACTTTGGTTGATCCCCGGAGCCAGCATCGCAGCCGTTGTGTGTGCTGATGCGCCAGGGAGGCAAAATAAGCTGATCCCTGGAGCCAGCATTACACTTCAGCCATTAACACCAGACAGAAGGATATCTACATCATCATATGGAAGGAAACGTAAATGGATGGAGACGCATATGGATCACATTAGTTTACTGTAAAGCTACGTCTTAGTTGGTGCTTATCTTGGCGAGAGCCGAGTTCAAATCAGCATGAAGTTTTAACATCTACTCTCGTGTAATGGAAATCATAATCTTGTCATAGTGCAGGAAGTTAAATAATACTAGTGCAACTTATTTTATGGCTTTTTTTTATACACCACTGTTCTTTGGAATTATGTCATTTGGGGTTAACGGCCAGCACAGATGTTCATAACCAACCACTGTCTTGGCTGGTGTCTTCTAACATCACTTAATGTTTGTTGAATAAAAATACCAGTAAGTAAACAAGAGACAATGCCAGAAATGTAAGCACATTTCATAGAATGTGTTTAAATAGCCAAGGGCCTTGGGACATGGTAATAAACCTCCTTTAACTGCTGAACAAACCCCAATTACGCAGGTCTACAGTTCAGTCTGTCTCTGTCGAGTGTCTTGTTACAGAATTTCATTCATATGAAAAGTTTCAGCATTTGTAACTGGGGAGCATTTGTTTGTGTGTTCAGCAGAAATGACCTGACCTCAATGATTTACTTTGATCTTGCCAATATGTGTGGCTGTTACATTGACTGCCCTATGTTTTATTTGTCTTATTCCATAATCTTTTTGTTTACAGTTACATTTTACCCGACACAAGTAAGAAGGGCAGGCAGAAGACCCGGGTGGTCAAGAAAAGCCTGAACCCCATTTACAACCACACTATGGTTTATGATGGGTTTAGGCACGAGGAAATTAAAGAGGCCTGTTGCGAGCTGACAATCTGGGACCATGACACCTTCTCAAATCAGTACCTGGGAGGGGTTCGGCTCAGCCTGGGGACAGGTAGGAGTACATTTCAGGTTTTTTTTTCGTTTGTTTTTTGTTCCCCCCCACCCCCAAGGTATAATTTTTCAATTTCTTATGGCGGTGCACTTTGTCCAGCTGTGTCCCCAGTGTATTGTTCCACAGGGCAGCACTCTGGAATACCCGTTTCAAATAGGCTTGAATACGTAACATAGATACTGTAAGTGATTTAAAATAGTGGCTGATTAACTAAAGAAAAGATTTCTTTAATATGAATTTATATTTTTAGCTTTTTATAATGATCCCCCCCCCCAGAGTAATTTCTGTATTCTCATGAGCATTCTTTATTATTATATAATTGATTTGGTAGATTGCCCCTAATGTTTTTTAATGAACAATAAATTAATTATTTATAAGACTGAATTACATTGCTACTGGCACTGTAAAAGTGAATCTTAAGTTGAAAAAAGCTTCAGTGAAATTGAGTACTAATTAGTTACAAATTGACATTTTTAACCGTCACCTTTTTAATGGAGTTCTTTCTCCTGTTTCTGTTTTCGCCACAACTGCTATTTTAAACTTTTTAACTAATCCCTTATTTGTCTTACACACCTAATTAGTGGTGTTACCTTTGAACGCATCACAAACCAATGTGTCACTAAAGGGTTTTGACACATGCTTTAATTCCAACAAAAAGGTTTTGAATCCAGGAAGAAAAGCAATATCTGATCATACCAGCTGTACAAAACTTTCACTAACTTGCTGTGTTAAGGTTTACGTTTCAAGGTCATTAATATGCATACAACTATAATTCTCCAGAACTGCAGCAATATTCGATGACTGTCGATTTTTTATTTTTTTTCCTTCCCAAGTTTTCTTTAAAATTTGTCATCTCATTTAAACATAATCCCAGGAGCACATTCATCTTCATAACTTTAAATAACATGCTAGTTAGTACCCTCACTATAGTTATACACTCATGTACTGTAGCAGTATCTATACTCCCTGTTAGATTTTGAATAACAAGCACATTTTCAGTACTGTAGCTTCCTGTCTTATCACACCAAATTAAACTGTTCGTGATCATTGTAATTCATCAAAATGTACAATGCACTAATTTACCTTGATAGCACATTGTCTTTTTAAATCATATTGTATACTGGTATTTAAAACAGATGAGATAATTAGACAACTTGACTAGGGAGCCTGAAAGAGCTAGGTTGTATAATTAACAAAATCTGCGTTTCCGCTAGGAAAAACTGCTGCCTGTCAGTGATGGGTCACGAAGTGTGTTCATATTTAACATTCGCAGTTTGCTTCATAATTTCAAATTCAAATATTTTACACAATAGTTCCTAGCACAACTGAAAACTAAAGGTCTATCAGCATGAATTAAATCATTTTGTACAGAAAGGATAGGTGGGTGTGCAAAATTACATAAGACAAGAGTGACATATATGTATCTAGACTAAAGAGAACGTGTAAAAACCATACAAAAATAAAACATTTTTTAAATAAACTGCACTTGTTTTATGTTTTCATATCAACAAACCCCCCAAGCACAGGCAATCCAGAATCATGGATGAAAACAAAATAAACAAATCCTCCCTTCCAGGAGGAACAAAAAGAGGGTGTGTGGATTGAATCGACCTCTTGTGACTTGCTTTAACAAGCATACACCAAGACGGGAATATCCATTATGTTACTGAAACATAAGCAATCAATTACCTTTGTATTGCAGGTAAAAGCTATGGGAGAAATATGGACTGGATGGATTCCGTAGATGAGGAAATTGAAGTTTGGAGGAGCATGATTTCAAAACCCAATGGCTGGGTGGAAGCAGTGCTGCCCCTGCGACCCTCTATGGCCAAGAAAAAGTAGTACTTGCTACTGAAAGTACTGCCAGATAGCTTCTATTATAACAGTATATTTTGTTTGTTCTGTGATTTTTCCACATTTTTAAATATCTGAGTCACTGGGACTGGGTTGAGGGTAAGTTACATATTGAAATATATTAATTAAATTAATGAGTTGTTATAAAAAATGTATACTTGATAATGATATATATATATATATTTTAAAGTAATCTAGACTTTGTAAATGCACATACTGTAATAAAGTTTTGCATACCACATTGTTTTTAATCCTTTATTTGTAATTGTCTTGTACATCCTAATTTAGTCTAATTTCTAAGGAAGGTTTTTGTAACTACCCATGTACGATATATTTGTACATATAGCCTACTAAGTTTGTATGCAAACCACATAGACACAATGGTACAGTGAGGGTGTCTTTGTGAAAAACTTCAGATAGTGCCAACACTTACACAACATAGCGGAAAAGAGGAGATTATACACAGCATCTCCTGTGAAATGCCAGAAATAGTTTTGTGATGTTCATGGTTAATGATGTATAACAGTCCCCACGTTATCTTTACCACAACTGTCATACACCAATTGTGTTAAATATTTGTGGTGAAGGACATCATGTTGTAAATGTAAAACAAAGCTGTTGCACGAAGAACGAGAGAAATATTGTGTGAATATACATAGTGTGTTTCATATCAATATTAAATTTATATATATATATATATATAATATATATATATATATATATAGTATATACAGTATATACAGCGCAGACCGTTTAATAAAGTATAGTGATTGAACCACTGGGACCAAATCATTCCTATACCAACCAATGGAAAATACTCTACTTGTAAGAATCAAGAAATCTGCTTATAAGAATCATTTTGGGGCAAACTGACTACATGTAATACTGTACTTGATCGAGTGCAATTACGTGTACAGCCAATAAAAGCTGTTTTAGATCACATCTTGCATGTATGCAGTGTGGATACTGCAATGATGCAGGAAACACTGCATTGCGCCGGTATGTTTTTTGTGTTCTCTGTTAGTGAAAATGTGTTTCAATAAAGTGAATACACGTTCATTGAATATATACCGAGTACAGCAGTGTTACTGTGTGATATGCATGTAGACGACGCGGCGTGGTGAGGAAGAGGGGATTGCAGCGCTTTGCATCTCCGTTTAATGAAAAACTGTAACAAAATAAGTAAGCCACAGATTTTTAAATGCAGTGGTAGTCCTGACAAATACCGTACTGTCCTTTTAGTTCAAAGGCCATTACACGTAACACCGCATGGCAGTTAAATTAGGCACCCTCATGAGACGATCGCTTCTCAAGTATACTGTAGTAAAATAGGATTCTGCAACCTTGAGTAAACAAGTCATAATCGTGATCATATAACATGCTGTTTACCCACAAGGACTTGTTTTGATGTATTTTCCTCAGTGATTGAGCACCACTGATGTCTGTATACTATATTTAAACTGCTGATGGCACGCTTTTGTTAATTGTAATGTGACAGAGTGGCCGAGGACAGTCTAAATTATCAGGCTGGAGTCTTGATTTACAATTTTAAACCAGTGTTGGTTTTATTTCTTGCACTGCAGTGGCGATACAACCGCTAATAAAACAAACAAAATAAACCTAGCTCTCAGCTGGAGCGCTAACTAATAGTACTCCGTGTGGAACAAACACTAGATCTCTTACTCGAGTTTTGGTTTCTTTGTTACTTCTGCTTCCTTACGTCTCTATACCTCCATCACAAAGCTATCGGCTAAGCCATTTCTATCGAGGTGTCATTAACTTTAACAAGCAGTTAACCAATTGACTATTATCCATAATTAGTTAAGGAAAGCAGCTGTGGATTTTTCGTGGGCGTGCATACATGAGGGAACTCGTGACATCTAGTGGTCAACCCATTACACTACAGCCAGGGAACAAGCTCTTATTCTCATACAAAGTTTGATTCTGTACAACAGTAATCATATCGGTCCGTTTTTAAGAGTCATCCACTTATAAAAATCAAAAATCAGCACTGTTTGTGTGTGTGTATATATTATTATTATTACTTATTTCTTCGCAGACACCCTTATCCAGGGCGACTTACAATCGCAAGCAAATACAAATACATTCAAGTGTTACAATACAAGTCATATAAAATAAATGTGTGGAATAATTAAAAAGTCCATCCTCCAAATGGGGTATCCTGGTATTTTAGATAAAAGTAATCCTGCTCTTTTTGAAAACTCAATTGCACTTTATCTAAGAGAGATAAAAGTGGGTATGGATTATTGAAATCCAGCTCAAAGGTATCCTGATTTAAAAAAAAAAAAAAAAATACAAACCCTTGAAGGTTTAAAAAACCTAGTAGACGGCTTTATATACAATGCTTAAGATTGTTTCGGCTAATCAGACAAAAGATTCATTACCCAGCAACCGTGCGCCGGATAAGACCCTGATATTAATATTTACATCATTATTTACTCAAACTTTGATAGAGAAAAATGCAATGGCTTCCTTAACATTTGCCAAAGTTTCCATATTCTATCCAATGGTTCTGTAACATTTATTAGGGGTTTTAATTGTTGGTTTTAATTGATTTATTGAATACGTTGGATGCATTTGTCCTGGTACAGAACCTGGTTTTATGACAAAAGTTCTTATTTTGAACTATTTCTACAAATCGGTATAAGGATTAAAATATCAAAATACAACAAAATAAAATTTCAAAATAAAAAAAAAAAAGCCAAACAAAAGGGGCCACCATAAAGTGTTTGTTTGTTTGTTTATTTGTTAGTTTGTTTGTTTTGGGCAGCAAGCATTTTGAACATTCAGCCTATGTAATTTTCAGCTTGATATTTTTCATATCTGTCAGCACAATTCTGTTCTCTTCAGGTTCGCCATGTTATTATTCACACAGAAACCATGGATTGCTGCTTCTTGGTTAAATAAGAAAGAGTGGTTAAAAAAAAAAAAGGTTTCAAATGAGTGATTTTGAATTACTCCAAGAATCGCTGTATTTCTGTCACATATCCCACCGCCCAGAGTGGAGCCGAAGGAACCCTCGGCTGAATCTACCTTTCCCATTACTCCCCACCCCCCTCCTGGGTAATGAGATACCCTGGCTCTAGAATCTAGCTACAAATTTGCACCCCTGAGCCTTAACATCCCATTGTTTGAACTGTTGGAGGAGGAGGTGGAGCTAGACAGCGACTTAGGTAATGACCCCTATTTTGGTGAGTACCAAACCATTTCTGCTGGTACTTGTGAGAACGTAATAAGTTATGTGAACCACTGATTTATAATCTCTTATTATAAACCACAAGAATGCAGTGAACATTCTAGAAATTCATGTAATGAATCCTTATACAAAAATTACAGATTCTCCTCACTCTTCATTAACCTTTAATCGCCAGTCATTTCATGAAATGCAATGAAACCTTTAGGCATTTCATGTAATGACTGTGTGAAACAGTCATTTCACAAAATGACTGAAAACCTTTAATCAGTCAAACAGTGTAATAGCATGCCTGTAAAAGCAGTCATTTTGAAAATGCCTGAAACTTTTTTAGTCATTTCACAAATGCCTGATTTCACAATATGCCTGTGGCATATATCATTTTCATGATGCCATTTTCAGTTTAACACAATCAAATTTCAGTTAATATTCTTTAACCATATACAACTAATGGTCCATTGTCACGCAATTCACATTTTCTGTGTCTGTGCAGCAATGACAGAATCTTAAAATGCAAGAATGAGCTGAATTTGAAAGTAATCCTGAACTTCTGGTGATGTGTTCACATTTTTTACATCTGGTAAGGATCCTGGTGGCGGCATTCTGAACTAGCTGCAGTCTGTTGATGGCGTGTGCCGGAATACCACCATAGAGAGAGTTGCAGTAGTCGAGTCGAAAGGAGACAAATGCATGACAGAATACCTCCGCATCCGGGAGGGAAAGGTAGAGGCAGACTTTGGAGATGTTTCGAAGGTGGTAGAAGGAAGATTTGACCACGGAGGAGATGTGGGCATCAAAGGAGAGGTTGCTGTCCAGAAGTACACCAAGGTTTCGTATAGTGGAGGGGAAGGCAACGGCAGACGGTTTCCGAAGTTCAGGACAGCTATATTGAGATTCTTAAGTTGAGTTTTGGAGCTTACTAAAAGGAGTTCAGATTTGCTAGTGATGAAGAAAATTAGCAGACATCCAGGCCTCAATGTCTTGAATGCAAGCTGGGAGCCGGACCATGGCAGAAGGGCTTCCAGGTCCAGTTTTAAGTAGAGCTGGGTGTCATCGTTATAGGAGTGAAACATGAGGCTATGTTGGTGGATGGGGTGACCCAAGGGAAGCATGTAGCTGTTGAGGGACACCACAAGTGACTGGGTTTTGCATTTTATTTACAGCTAATTTAGCACTGTATACAAATTTGTATATCGTGAAATGTGTTTGTGGTTGATGCATTTTAATTGAGCAAATCTTAGTAAACCACATTTTCTTAGTGTGACTGCTATGATTCACGGGACATCAATTATAATGTGGTATTAGCAAAATATCACACACACACACACACACACAAAAAAAACCACATTTGTTTATTCCTTCATTTGGTTGCAATAGTTCTTATACAGCTTTATTGATTCACTGAGACCCACTACAAGCAGCTCTCATCTCAGGTGTGCTTGGGCACGGAACTGTACAACTGCATGTTCTCTTTGTTGTTTTGTCAAGATAAAAAGGTGACCTTAAGTGTTTTTTTTTTGTTTGTTTGTTTTTGTTTTTTTTTACAACCTTTTCTTAGAAGATATGATTGCAATCTATATATATATATTTTTTTCTTCATATATTTGTATTGTGCCTTCATGTAACCCAAAGATATTTAGATTTCTTGTATTGTCTATATACAATGTATACTGCTTGACCATTTGAAAGTGGCTGATGTAAGCACAGGCATAGTGCAAACAATTGCAGCTATAAAATACAAATTTCCTAGCGGCCAGGCAATTATTTTGTACTGCGGCCTATGTAAGCTTAAGAGCAAATGCAAATTACTCAACACGCACAAATAATGAGCAGTAATCATGATAATGAGGGTTGCAATGAGAGCCGCCTGTGCATCAGGCTAATTAGCACGAAAATCAAACCAAACAAAAAATATGTTGGATGAAGGGCAGCAAAGTCCTCTTGGTGCATGGAAAAGAAAATAAGTTTTCTGAGGAGCTGAGATTCCTTACGTCTGCATGAAATTGAGTTACATGAAAAGGCCTCAGCCAACATTAGTTATGCTACCAAAAAAGCCATATGGTCCTCTATAGTGGAGAAAGTCAGTGATGTCTGTGTTACCAGGACAGTCAATCAGGTGATGAAAAGGTGAAATTCAGCTATTCGGTCTAGGATGACCTGCGGAGTGAAGCGATAACGCCTTATCACCGCATCCTCCAGCATCCTAAACAAAGTGACCCAGGGTTTGAATATGTCTTCTCCATCTTGCCCTTCTCTGAAGGTTTTCCTGCCTGTCCTCAACAACAGCCAAGTGTCGCTGCATCAGGAAGTGTACCTTAGCAGCCACCCTAAGGCCAATGCCAGCTCTCTATAGGTGTGTGGTTTTATACTGCTCTTAATTATTCACTTCTACAATGGTTTGCACCTTGTAAGAGGAGGTACGAAGTTCTTGGAGGGTCAGCAAGTGCAAGGCAAAATCCTTACACTTCATTTATAATGTTTGCACCCGCTCAATATTCCAGATCCCACCCAATTCCATGCTCTTTTCTGCATTTGAATACATTTCAATATCATTTAACTTGATTAATGATGGCTTCAATATGGGTGTTTTGCAGCCGCAGATAACTTTGTACGTATCCTTACATCAGCCCCAAAGTGTCTTGTAGTATTCCAGAAGTATTTTACCTTGCTCTTATTTGCCTAGTAGTATTTAGATGTCCCATAACATTTATAAAAATACAAATGCAATCTTTGTTGTCCATCACTTGACTAGTTTAGTTTCTGTTTTCAAATAATACCATCTCTCTCTTTATAAATGTCATCCAACAGGTTGGTGACAGCTAAAGGCATTATGGAAGGGCATTAATAATTAGAGGCTTAAATGAGCTTGCCATTACTTGTGAGGGGGTGAAACCTGACATGCAGAACGTTGAAAAGACAAGAGGCACTTCTGTCTTCAGCAACATCTCAATGTAATGAACAGTGCAGGAATAAACTGGATGGATTCCAGACTTGGCAATCTCTACAGGGAGGTGGATCTAACAGTGACAATAATGCAAAACAGTGAGGATAACAGAACTCCCCTGCTGTTAGAATTCATCATTTATCTAACTTTTCATTTCCACTTTTACATGTATGGCCAGGAACAAGGAACAGTTGGCATTGGTGTGACTTTTTAAATCAGGAGCCTGGTCTGCAAGAAGCAGCACAATTAGAAATGTCATAGGCTTACTTAATCAACCTCTGCTTGACATTTCACATACAGTGCAATGTGTGGTGGTACTTGATGAGAAATGATCCACAGGCTTGGAATAGCTTTGAGAGTAATACAGACTAGAGCAGGTCAAGTTAGTGTACTTTTGCCATCTACATTTTCCTAATTAATTTCTTAACTTTTTATTCACCTATTTATGTGCTCTGTATGAGTCTCTGTTTGTTCCTACTTTTTTTTTTTTTTTTACTATGTTCTTAAGTATTCCAGAAAGAGAAATTCTCCAAGTCTGATTGCAGGAAGTGAGATGGGGAAGCATACTAGCATTGTTTTGTGCACTGAAGCCCACAGGTGATCCATTGGACACAGATGCCTGAGCAACGCTAATAGGCTTCATTAGATCTGCCAGTGTCTTAGTAATACACAACAGTCTATTCGGTGTATGTACATATTTAAATTTGGGCACTGTTACTGTACTATAGATAAATAAAATAGACACGGACACCTAATTTTAGCAGTCTCTTCACGGAGAACGTGAGACTGCATGACTGATAATCTGACAGCTTGCTGTTATTAAGCACGTTCATTGTAAGTTTACGGAAAAAAAGAACACTACCACCAGACAATAAATGTTTCTATTTAAGATGTATGTTATACTGCTGTCTTAAGGAAAAACTTCTTAATAAAAAAAGAAACAAATTTATGAAACACTTCAGCATCAGACAATTAATTTTGCCATTGAATAGGGAGGTATTTGTACTATAATGAGAAAATCTCTCCGTTCACCAACACAAACTGTGCTCTATCAATTTTTTATACAAAATCTTTATATTGAAAAAAAAAAAAAAACTTTCTCTTGCTGAAATCCCATTTTACTTGCTGGATTACCCTGTTTGCTAATAACTATTGGTACACAGATCTTTCATCACTTTGACTGGGTGTGATTTTATGACATGCCAGTTCCTGGATGGAATGTCACTTAGACTGCGACAACACTGATAGCCCTGGACTCTTGACCAGAGGGTCGTGGGTTCAATCCCAGGTGGGGGACACTGCTGCTGTACCCTTGAGCAAGGTACATTACCTAGATTGCTCCAGTAAAAAACCCCAACTGTATAAATGGGTAATTGTATGTACAAATAATGTGATATCTTGTAACAATTGTAAGTTGCCCTGGATAAGGGCGTCTGCTAAGAAATAAATAATAATAATATTAAAATACAACTTCACTGTGCAGATGAAAAGTTTGTTACTATTTTTAAAAAAAAAAGATCTTTACAGGCTATGCTTTGTTCCTTGTTTTTACTCTGTTAACCTTGATTACAGAACCCCCCAGAATTAAATAGAACTTCTTTCTGCTTCCTCATTCTGTATGAAAGAAACATTCTGTAATGAATTTCTTAACAACTCATGGATGCGTGGAGCCTGGGCAGCCACAAAAATGAGACAAGAAAGTTGGAGAATGTTAATGCTCTCTACTTGTCTCCAGACATTCCCATAAATACAGAAGACACAAACCAATCCTAGCCAGGACAGCCTCCCTGTAGACAACCTGTTAAGCACAGTCAAGGAACTTTGACAGCAAACATCCGTTGCTTGTCAGCCGAGACATGTGTTTCTGTTCTCAGCGGACACCTATGGACAGCATATGCTGAAGTTAGGATAAGACTGACAACAAATTGCCTTTTTTCCCCCTTCTTGGCCTTTAAAGGTCAACTTTATTATTAGTCTCTAACAGTGGATTTGAACAACATGATATCCACAGAAGCCCTGTATAATTCAGTTTCTCAAAACCCTTAATTTAATTTGTTAATAAAACAAGTTTGTTTGGGGAAAACAATCTATTTGGTGATACAGCTTGTTATAACCTTCTGAAAACAAAGCCCACTTCCCCTCTAATACTGCTCTATCATAATAAACTTCCATTAGAAATAGTAAATAGTAGATTTTTGCAGGTAACCAGACCTATTAGAAGTCTGAATCATAATTTGACACCAATATAATTTTGCAATACTACCTGCTGATATACAATTCACAGGGTGTCCGCTGGGCTGTAAGGATAGAGCAGAGGAAGCAGAATCAAGCAGTAGGAAGCTAGGCCAAGGATAGTGTGACAAGCCTGAAGCTTGGAATTGGGTGTGGGCTTAGAGAGGCCCAGGCTTGAAATTAGGATAGCAAAGAGATCCCAAACGATGAGCTCTCCTATTGCCGAGGACAGAGCTTGAAGGTCACGTTCCTGAGGATCTGAAAACCTATAAAAGGGCTCTGCTCGGCAGAGGCGCCTCTCGGGACGATAGGAATAGTACAACAACTTAGGACTGAAAGGAAAGATAGTAAAGGGTTCCCTGACTGGTCTGGTGCTGCCCTCATGTGAGAAGAGGCACAGGCCTCCGAAGCCAGGAGCGGGAAGGCATCCCGCAGGGAACCTACAACAGAGAGATGGGTTAGTCTGGGACTCGGGCACTGAGAGCGTAAAGCAGGCCACATCCCAAGCGAAGGAAGGGTAGTGCCTCACGTAGTGAGCTAGAAAAAGCGCAAGAGCTGCATAAGGATAGTGAGGCTGGGGGTCCCCTCTGACTCACTCGATGAGAAACCCCATAGTGCGAGGTAGCTCGGTTGACCTGAGGTTGGGGGAGTGGATCTGCACTTACCCCCCTGAAAGGATGGACCCCTGGCTCCCCGCAGAGACCCACACCGTGAGTCAAACAAGTGTCACGCCAGTGCATAACATAAAAGAAACAGCTGCAAAGGAAGGGACATACAAAACAAACTGGCGAGGTTCAGATAGAGTTAGTGTGATATGCTTATGTGATTACCTGCCACTCAGTGGAGAGGAAAAATACCCTTGCTAGAAAGGGAAAACCTCTGCTGGCCCAGGCAGTCAGGTGGCCCCCACTCCGGGCATGCTTGCTAGTTGTTATGTTGGTAGGGGATGACGCATGTTTTTGATTAAATGAAGATTAACGTTGGCTTTAGCTGCTGAGGTAGCTGCTCCAATCCGAAAAGAATGTGGAGTAGAAGATTGGGGAGAGAGGCTGGTTCTGGACACGAGAGTGGTGAGATGAGAAGCGAACCAATAACGAGGTATAATGGTGCAGGAGGAATCGATAAATAATGAGTCTGAAGGAAGAAAATGTTGTTTGAGGGAGATATACCTTGTCATGGAGGAGTAGGGGCAGATTGGAGAGTTGATTTTTGATCATTTGAATGAAATGACCTTGCAGGAGTTGGTCGGTTTTGGAGGTACGGAGCCAGATGAGAAAGAAACTGTAGAAGGCGCGGGAACGAATGCCAGATGTGGGGAAGCTGGAAACTGATGGAACTGTAAATTCTGAACATCTTAGAAAGCCAAAGAAAACAGATATGCACAGTACTTCCATAATGAGATCCTCGAAGGGGGAAAAGCAGCCTTTTAGAAGAATCGTGATTAGGGAGAGCAGGAATTCGTTTGAGATGGGTAAGCGAGAGGTGGAGACTGGAGGTGAGCTTTTGAGGATTCATTGAAGCGTTAGGTGAGCTGCATGTATGGACAGGAGGATTGGAGAGGGAACTGACCTTAAGTGGTATGAGTATTGGATACCTGACATATAGGATTTGATTGTTGAGTGAGTCAGATGAAGAGAATCTTGTGCGTGAACAATGAAGGCAAGATGCAGTCTTGGTTGAAGGGGATGGGTTGAATGTGGTTTTGGGCGCAGAATGTTGAAAAAGTTGACCAGCCGGTGGTGTAAGACGATCTAATAGTTAGGGTAAGAGCTGCAGCCATGTAGTGTCGGGCAGATTGTTGGAGATTGGAGATTGATTGGTTCAGTTGAGCAGGAGCAGCTGGAAAGGTGGGGTTTCTAGGGGGAATGGGGAGGCTGAAGGGACCAGTTGATGGAAGCGGGATATTTGTAGGCGAGAAAAAGCGTCGGCTGCGTTATGTGTAAGTTGCAAAAGAGGGTGTGGAACACTGAATTGGCTCTGGGATGTTGGATGCAGAGAGTGGAACAGGGGAGGGGCATCTGCCTGTTGCTACTTGCAAGAGAAGAGGGAATACAGGCACCGCAGACATTGCTTTGCAGTAAATGTTAAAAAGAGAAAGCCGACTGGAATGTTGATTCCCTTATCGAAAAGAGCTTGGCAATGGGCCAATCTTTATAACGGAGCTGTAAAGGGAGCTGCGAAGTGGACTGGCATTTTGAGCGATGCGGTCGCTGGGCTAGAGACTGAGTATTCGGGGTGGCAGCTGGTAAAGGAGCCTCTGAAGCCATGGGGAAAGCTGCATCCGGATGGAGCGAATCACGAGAGCAGGTAGGAAATATTATTTCCTGATCAGATGTGTCAGAGTTGGATGAAAGAATGAGGCGACGTGGATTAGCCATGGTTCAAAGTTTTGAAACACGATTAACAGTCTGTACTTTAGCTAGAAAGCAAAAGCTTTCTAGCTAAAGTACAGAAAGCACTAGACAGAGAAGGAGTGTGATTGGGGTTTAAATAGGAGGTTAAAGGGGGCTCGAGAGTGGCGCATCCAGTAAAGGCACTCCACGTGGAGTGCAGGATCTGCTCTATAGCCTGGATGTTGCACGTTCGAGTCCAGGCTATTCCTTTGCTGACCGAGGACGGGAGCTTCCAGGAGGCGGTGCTCAATTGGCTGAGCGCCGCCCGGGGGGAGGGAGGGTTAGGTTGGCCAGGGTAAGCTTGCCTGTAAGCTGCCCGAGAGCTGCGTTGTCCTCCGATGCTTTAGCTCTTGGGTGGCTGCGTGGTGAGTCCGCAGTGTGAAAAAAAAGTGGTCGGCTGATGGCACACGCTTTGGAGGACAGCGTGTGTTCGTCTTCGCCCTCCCGAGTCAGCGCAGGGGTGGTAGCGGTGAGCTGAGCCTAAAAATAATTGCCCATTCTAAATTGGAGAGAAAATAATAAAAAATAACTGGCAACGACTAAATTATTAAAAAATAAATAAATAAATAGGAGGTTAATAATGATAGGTGTTAATTGATTTAAGCTGCCCAGCAATCACCCTCCAAATTTCACACCAAAGGCTAACATTTAATTGTTCTTTTATAAAATCAAGTATATTGCTCCATATAGCACGGACATTCTGAGGCGTATGAGCGTCCTACGATCTCACAAGCCTAAGCCAATCCAGAGCAGAAGTGGGCGGGCTACCGATCCCGGAAGAGAGAGATCAGCCCTGCTTCTTATCCACTCTGAATGTGCTCGATGTCTGGCCAGTAGGGTTCGCTGTTGCGCGATGAGGAGAATAAGTCCCTGCCGGTTTCCCATCCCCCACCCCGGGAGCATCAGAGCCAATGTGACGCCTCCTCGGGGTCCCCAGAAAAGTTTGGCCTCTTTGCACAGCCTGGATGTGAACTTCTGTCGTCCAAGCTGTGTGGCTCATCCTGTGCTCACAGCGGCAGCACTTTAACTGGATGAGCCACTCAGGGACTCCTTTTTTTGAGCAAATTTTAATCTTTTCCATACCTGCAAGTAATGGAATTTCCTAATATTATATTGTGTGAAATCAGACTGAATGAAGATCAAGATTTGATAATCCCCATTGCTAACAAGAGTGAAGTAAATCATTGCTATTAATATGTTGCTCATGGATTAAAAAGTAATGGGAGATATTATAAATAATAATAAATAAATAAATAAATAAAATTCCCTTGCTGGGTCACTGCATTACTGCCTTCACTAAAATCTACACAGTTATATCTGATTTACCACCCACTAGCCCCCAATGGTGTTTCCACTAGATTGCCCTTTATGTGATGATAGTAAAGGTAATTACCGGTTTTAAAATGTAGTGAATACACAATGATTTTACTGTTCTATGAATTATTTTTTTTACATTTTTTTTGTGTTTGTTTGTTTTTGTTTTTTGCAATTATGATGAAGGGTAAAGTTTTTTTTCCTTCATCATGTAATAGAGAAAATTAATCTGTGCAATGTTGTAACAGTTACAAGTCAATTTGTATTGGAACAGCTAAGGAAACTTTACTGAAAGAAAAATCTAAGTGGTCTGTCTGTATATCCTTTAACCTTAAAAGCAATATTTGGTCAGAGGTCAATGTCATGGTCACCAACACATATTAGGGGGTGATGTAAGGATATGTGCAAAGTGATATGTGGGTGCAAAACCCCCATAATTCTGCCGTAAATCATGTTTAGCAGCCACTAAAAATGCGGCGCATGTAAAGAATGATGTTCACCTGGCGTTCTCCACCCGCTATCAAATTTGCACTTGTGCCATCATTAATTCATTAAGATGATATTGAAATACATTCAAATGAAGAAAGAGCATGGAATTGGGCGGGATATGGGTTGGGTGCAAACATTATAATGTGATGTAAGGATTTTGCCTTGCACTTAGGCAATTGCTGACCCTCCAGAAACTTTACATCTCTTCTTACAAGGTGTAACAAACCAAGACAAAGACCATTTATAAGCAGCTTTGACAAGTAAAAAAGCGATTTGTTTGATAATGTAATTTTTTATCTCAAATTATGTGTGTGATCTTTTATGAAAATTTTTGGGACTTTTTTCTTTTAAACTTTTCTCAGTGGAAAGGTACCCGACGAAGCATTACAAGTTCAAGGTAAATGATTTTAAAGTGGTGGTGGTGTTGTTTTTTAAATTTTTTTATAAGAAAATAATGAGTGAAATTGTTTTTTAAAAGCAATAGTGCCCGTTGATGAAGGCTCTCTCATGTTGCAGTTGACCTTGACGTTCGTTAGCGTCCTCGCCTTCGGCCTGGCACACAACTCCAGTCGCTGTCAATTACCACATGGCAGAGCCTTCATCCATGGACCCTATCGCTTAGTAGCCTCGAGAAATCATTTTTTCAGAAAGTTAAACAAGTAATGTCTATTTTGCTCATAATCACTGTATTAAATTGAAAGCCTTGGTTGACTAGATGGCCGCAACTCAATAGTAATTAATTACTGTACAAAATGTGTCTCTCTCTATATCATGATTGTCAGATCTGCCAATGGGATGAGATTCTCTATCTCCCCAAAGAGTGAGAAAGGGAGGAAGGCTACTATTGTTTTCTGTTAAACACGCTTGTTGTGAAATCCTGTTTTGCAAAACGATTGCAATTGACTTCCAACAGCATATCATTGTTTTTAGTTGCAAACTGACTTTATGTTCTGTTCTCCATGGAGGGTTAAACTTCAGAGAATCAAGCTGCATTGTAAAATGGTATCTCTCGTCTTGAGTAAATCACTGAGACCGTTTTAGTTGTCAATCACAGCAAGAGATGATGTGGGCAGTTAAGTGAACTGAACTGAATGGGCAATGACAGCTACTCCCTAGGTGGTTCAGCTGGTTAAAAGACCAGAGATTCAGTTTTCAGTTTGTTTCACAAGCCATCTTCTCCATCTGGACACTTCTAAAAACAATCACCACTGTGCATTAAAGGTTTTAAACCCTAATTTTCCCATGCAATGTGTGTGCTGGGAGTGCTTAAGCAAGTGCTTTGGCAAGTGCAGGGAGAAAGCACAGTAGAATTGGTACATATGTTGTATTGATTCAGTTATTCATCTAAAATGCAGAAAGCAAAAGTTAGGGGGAGGGGGGTTCTGTTCTTTTTAAAATGTCACATGCATACAAACTATTAGCCGGGCCTTAAAAATATGAGAAAGCCTGTATGAATAGAAGTAACTGATAAAATGACATCCCCAAGGACATCTCAATCAGTGTACTGTATAAATATGTAAAATGTGTTGGATTATGTATCCCAACCTTAATTTCTTATTCATCCCATAATAATTCAATATTGTTTTCAACTCAAGGATGATGATAACGATGAAGGAAACCAGCCTCATGCACACTGAAGAAAGCGATTTGCCCGATGCATTTAGGTATTATCTACAGATTGAAACTTTTCCAGGTTTGCATAGAATGAATGTCAAAATCATGTTGAACCATGTCATATAAATCTATTAACTGATCTGACAGCAGAGAGGAGTCAGTTCCTCGGAACTGCCTGCATTGTGCTGTTAAGATGTACAGGTTGAAACCATTTTGTTTGCTGAAGGATGCTTTATAAATCTCTGGTTTATCTAAAGTACAGTTGGAAGAGGCATCTAATATTTTTTTTTTTAATCTTGTATTTGTGGCAGCAAGCCTTTAATAAAACAGTAAGACCTTAAGAGAACAGATTCTTCTTATTCCTCTACCACCAGGACATCCATATTAGCACAAAGTGGAAAGAAAAACATTTAATGAAGTGATATTATGGCTGGTGGGAAACAAAACAGGAGTATTTAGAAAATGTCCTTAAGCACATTTTCAGGCAGACACAGAAATTTTATTCTGGTTTGGCCCTTGTATGTTTAAACTTTCATATCAAATATGAATTCTATTTAAAAAAAAAAAAAAAAAAAAAAAAAAAAAAACATTCATACCAGTAAACTTGTAATTTATTGAGCAGAAAATATATAAAAAAGTATCTTGCCTACCAAAAAAATCTTACTCTCTGATTGTCTGTTCGCTACATACTCAAAAGTGATTGAGGATACCTTGACATGACTGAGCACTAATCAATGATCGAGGCAAACTAAACAAACCACCAAGGGATAAAACAATTAACATCCACCGGTCCCTACACTTTACAGTTTCCTCTTTTAATTATTATTTTTTTATTTATAACTTTTACATTATTTATTTTTAATGATCTTGTCAACATACTGGTGCCTGTGCTCTCACTTTGCCGCACATACCAGACTCCTCTACCATTGACTAGTTAAATAGAGTGTCATTTAAAAATAATAATAATAATAATTAATAAAAACAGAGCAATTTAGCCTATTATATCTTTCTAACGTTTGACTGCCAGTTGAAGGAGCCAATGATAGCAGGGTAGTACAAATAGTAATTCATAGGTACACTACACTACAGGTAGAGAGTCCTCCCAGAAGCTGATTGCATAAAGTGGCCTATAGAATAATTTAAATGTCCTCACTGGATATAAAATGTTAGGTTATTATTATAACCCTGGTTCCCTGAAATAGAAATGTAACCATTACAGAATGGGTATTTACCTTCTAAAGACCCAAATCCTGAATACTTTATACCAACGCTCCTCTTTCAGCCTGTGACGCAGTCGTGACCCCGCCCCCGAGGGAAAAAAGCACTGCAGTCTCAGGTCTTTTGCGTCTTTTTTCCTTCAAGCCTGCTGCGAATAATGGACACAGCGACCTTGAAGGTTAATGGTTACATTTCTATTTCAGCGTGAGTATACCCAAGCCGTGGCAAGGGCATGATTGCAGAACGACCGGAATGCTACAAGGCTAAGCCTCTCGGCTTAGTCCTGTGCGTTATCATTCAAAACCCCAGTAACAAGTAGGTAGGATGAAAAATTGATGGATAATTGGGGTAGAAGTGTTATGCCTGTGTTGTAAGGGTCGACTGGGAAGCCGCCCATTCCATTATCAAAGGTTTTGAGGATTCACGACATTTAGCCAGGTTGCAGCTACTGCTCGGTTCGGCACCGGGTACCAGTGAGGTAACCTCGGTCCCAGTTCAGTACCAGGTCTGGATCGGGAGTGGGTCTGACCTCGGTAGCATTTCGGTACGGGTCCACCGGGTCACAACTACCGAAAGTGGCAACGTACAGAGATGACCACCTGTAAAAGCCACTGACAAAACCACTCAGTCAGTAGCAACAGGAGACTGAGGGAATCCTGCTTGTTAGAATAAACTAACAGCCTTTGCAACATTGATGCTAAAATAGCTGTTCACCAAAACAGCATTGAGATACTGTGGTTGTAATGCAAACCAACAACAACGCCGAAGCGAGTATCTCGGTCATGTGCAATGCTGCTAAAGCTGGTCTGTTCGGTACCGGTTCGGTGGCTTCGGCACCGGTTCGGTACCAGTCAGTTTGGCACCGGTCGGTTCGGCACCATTTCAGTGACTTCAGTACTGGTTCTGTACTTGTTTGGTACCAGTGGCTTCTGGACCAGGTCGGTACTGGGTTGGAACCAGGTCGGTTTAGTGTACTTAACACTGTGTCAGTACCGGTTCGGAGCCGAGTCGGTACTGGTGCAGTAGCCTCAGTCCCGAATCGGTACTGGGTCAGGATCAGACCCGGGTTGATGACCTTGGTACCTGTTTGTTACGGGTCCACAGGGTCGCAGCTACCACTCGGTTCGGCACCGGGTACTGGTGCAGTAACCTCTGTTCCAGGTTGGGAGCAGGTCAGTGACCTTGGTACCAGTTCGGTATGGGTCCACCGGGTTGCAGCTACCACGGGTGGCAACATACAGGGATGCCCACCTGTAAAAGCCACTGAGTGAGTACCAACACGAGACTGAGGGAAGCCTGCTTGTTAGAAAGAACTAACAGTCTTCGCAACGATGATGCTAAAATAGCTGTTCACCAAAATGGCAGCGAGATACTGTGGTTGTAATGCAAACCAACAACAACGCAGAAGCGAGTATCTTGGTCACTGTACACGGGCAAGCACTACGTTAGACAGGCCTGCGCGTGATTATCTGAAAGACAGAAAAAAACACAATGAGAAGATTTTCTCAAAAAAACCCAGTAATTTAACAATTACATAAATAATATAAAACGTCTTGTATGGTCCTAATTTGCAAAAACAAGAAAGAAAATAAGCTCCAGCCAGAGCTATGCAGCCTGGGGGGACAGCACAAAGTCAGCCAACTTATGTTGCTGGGTTCCTGGGAAGGAGCGATTGGCTTCAGGCGACAGGCTGTAGTGCACACAAATACACGTAAATAGAAAAACTATTACAGGAATTTGCTGAAATATCACATACAAAATGTGTAAAAACATAAAATGCTAAATATATACAGATATAAGCAGCAATGTACTTATCTGAACAAGGCTCTCCAATCAGGTGAGTCTTGAAAGGAAAAATGGCGCAGAGATCTGTGACTGCAGTACTTTTGATTCCTCGAGGGCAGAGTTACGACTGTGTCACAGGCTCAAAAAAAAGCAGCTTTGGTATAAAGTATTTGGGATTCAGGTCTTTAGGAGGTAAATACCCATTTGATAATAGTTACATTTCGTACTTGAAAAGGAAACACCAAAAAGGTAACTTAAGTTATAAACTAAATGAATACATTAAATCTTAAATATATTGACGTTCAGATGTATTTACTAACAGGCTGTATATTTTAGATACATATTTGTTCATCTTCACAATAGTGTATACAATTCATTTTTTTAAATTTCTTTTAACCAGTTTAAAAAAATAAAATAAATACTATATGGAATAGACATATCCGTATACCTAGACAACCTAACATATCATAACATTCGTAAATATTCCCAAGTCAGTTTATTTTTCAGGGAATTTTCTTTCCTGTAATAAATTATAAAATCACAGAAGACCTCAGCAGCTGGCTGAATTTAAATAATTCTGTTTATAGCTATGTGAGGTCTGGTTAGGTCATTCAATTGGATTCTGAAGGTGATCATTTCTTCTAATATAACCAGTCAGTCAGGTGTGCACCATCAATTTCTCCTGCGGTGAGACACAATTTATCATTATAGAAATAACCAATCTCAAGTTTCAATTCCCTACCCTTTTGAAGATAACTTAATTAAATAATAATACAACTATAATGTGTATTTTTTCAACTGCCATAAAGCACCAACATATAGACCTACATTACCCTCCAACAAGTTCAATATATATGGGGTACCACTATGTTAGATTTATCATGAAAAGCGTGCATGCAGAGCTGGCCTTTGGCTATGTGGGGGCCCTAGGTGATGATTAAGTGCAGGGTCCAGAACATCAAATTAATGCTACAGTAGCAACCGTATCTTAGTTAATATATAGGTGCATCATGTAATCACATGCACCTTCACCTACATATATTAAAATTAAGATATGATACATAATATTAATGATATTAAAATGTTAATGAATACTTGTTTCAGTTTGCTTGTTAGACTTTATCATTTTATATAATTCACAACTTCAAAGCACTCAGAATTCCAGTCTACTTCAAATAGGCCTATTGAAAAATACTGTAATGTCCGACTATAATGGATTCTGACAGTTCGGCGGGGGAGAATAACTAGGTAGAAATAAATACATAAATAAATAATAATAATAACAAATATCACTTTTTACAAAAAATTGTTAACAAGTGAACCCCTGGGCATTATCAAATAAATAAAGTTTTGCCCCATATCTAATTACACCCATATTTGTAATATTTTGTAAAAAGGAGATTTTGCCACATCCCTCTCATCCACGGTAAGACTCCTAGCAGTGTGTGTGTGTGTGTGTGTGTATATATATATATATATATATATATATATATATATATATATATATTAAGAACCCTAGACAGCAGATCTGAGTAGTTGTGATAGGTTGGCCGAGTGATGACGTTCCTAGACCAGACAGCTGACAAAGAAACACAGACAGGTAATACGGATGAAAGAGCGCTCTGGCGCACCATTTTTATTCAGACAAAAATCAAATCAATATTTAAACAAAAACACTGCTCACAGAGGTTTAAACAAAAACATAGTCTTGCAGAACACAAAACAAAGTAACAACAAGTACCGTGCTGGTCATTTCCAGCTGGCGTAACATTTGTTTACTTTTTACTTTTGATCTTGATTTTCCTGTCTCCTCTCGCACACATGTTCCTCCTCTCAAACACTCGTGCCCCCCCCCCCCCCCCCCCAACACACAAAACCACATGCTTATATACACGTGCAACTTCCATAAATAGCAACCCCCTTTAAACAATAAATCAATAAAAGGCTACTTCCACATTCTCACAAGTTGCTAACACCGCCTCTGGCACATTTAATCCAAAATCAAGTTGACTTCATGTGAAAATGCTCTATGTTTTGAGAGGACTTCTGGCCCATTTCAAGATATCTCAAACTAGACAGGAAGTCAATTCGAGATATCTCAAATTAAATTTGAGATATCTTAAACTGGACAGGAAGTCATTTTGAGATATCTCAAATTCAATTCAAATTGGGGCAGCAGTGTGGAGTAGTGGTTAGGGCTCTGGACTCTTGACCGGAGGGTTGTGGGTTCAATCCCAGGTGGGGGACACTGCTGCTGTACCCTTGAGCAAGGTACTTTTCCTAGATTGCTCCAGTAAAAACCCAACTCTATAAATGGGTAATTGTATGTAAAAATAATGTGATATCTTCTAACAATTGTAAGTCGCACTGGATAAGGGCGTCTTCTAAGAAATTAATAATAATAATAACAAAGAACACTAAATACATTCAAATCATACAATACATTAAATCACCTGTTTAAATAACCAAAACAATACAGTATTTACAATACATTATTTTAACTAATAATACACCAATACATTTATTTACATGCAGGGCTTTGCCTTTCCCCCTTTAATTATGTGCAGGGCTCTTCAGCCCTGCCACAGTAGCCCAAAAAGTTTGACATATGAACGAAACAATAGCTTGTGAATTCAGCTAGATTGAATTGTAATAATAGATTAGATTTACATTAGCTACAACAACTGATTTGGTTTTAACATAAATCCGTGATTAAATGCATCTAACCAAAGCATCAGCATTTTTTAATCAACAAAATGTGTTTTTAAAATAGCAAAGGCATGCGAACATGAAACATTATTTTACAATGTATTGTTATCTTTTAAGACTACTATTGCCCACATACCTTTTTGACTTGTTGAGATGTAATTGATAACTGTGTAAAAGTGCAACATGTTTGCTACCACTTAAAAAAACATTGCTGGCGCCAGAATTTTATATTGCTGGCACTATATGTGGTACCCCAGATTTGTACCCCTGAGCGTTTTGTGTGCACCTAACAAACACATTAAATCTCGCGGCAGTCCAGTTAAGCTTGGGGCCCCCTGAAGGCTGGGGGCCCTAGACGACTGGCTTGCTTGCCTTGCCTTAAGGATGGCCCTGCTTGCATGTGTTTGAAGAAATTATAACCTATTCAGGGAAACTGTGACAGGGACTATGTCTGGGTTATTAAATTGAATGATTGAATAATCTTTTCTGTATAAAGGAACCTGTGACCTGAGGAATTGGCGCTCTGCAAAGTTTGGTATGTTGTAGCCTGCAAGAGTTCTGCCTGCAAATATTCTGGTGTTTTCTTTGTGTTTTGGTGGTGGTTGACAGGGATGGGGTTAATTCCTGACCCTGCCAAAATACATGTGAGAATGTGTCTGCTCCTTAATAAGAACATAAGAAAGTTTACAAATGAGAGGAGGCCATTCGGCCCATCTTCCTTGTTTGGTCGTTAGTAGCTTATTGTTCCCAGAATTTCATCAAGCAGCTTCTTGAAGGATCCCAGGGTGTCAGCTTCAACAACATTACTGGGGAGTTGGTTCCAGACTCCAACAATTCTCTGTGTATTTTCTGTTCTGAAAGCCCATTTATCTAATTTCCATTTGTGACCCCTGGTCCTTGTTTCTTTTTTCAGGTCGAAAAAAGTCCCTTGGGTCGACATTGTCAATGCCTTTTAGAATTTTGAAAGCTTGAATCAGATCGTTGTGTAGTCTTCTTTGTTCAAGACTGAACAGATTAAATTATTTTAGCCTGTCTGCATATGACATGCCTTTTAAACCTGGAATAATTCTGGTCGCTCTTCTTTGCATTCTTTCTAAAGTAGCAATATCCTTTTTGTAGCAAGGTGACCAGAACTGAACATAATACTCTAGATGAGGTCTTACTAATGCATTGTAAAGTTTTAACATAACTTCCCTTGATTTGAATTCAACACTTTTCACTATATATCCTAGCATTTTGTTGGCCTTTTTTATAGCTTCCCCGCACTGTCTAAATGAAGACATTTCTGAGTCAAGATACACTCCTAGGTCTTTTCATAGATTCCTATTGATATTTGTAATGCACATTTGTATTACCTGCATGCAGTACCTTACTCTTTTCTCTATTAAATGTAATTTGCCATGTGTCTGCCCAGTTCTGAATGCTGTCTAGATCATTTTGAATGACCTCTGCTGCTCCTATTTTTGTGTTGTCTGCAAATTTAACACGTTTGCTTACTATACCAGAATCTAATTCATTAATGTAGATTAGGAAGAGCAGAGGACCCAATACTATGGTACACCACTGGTTACCTTGCTCCATTTTGAGGTGTCTCCTCTAATCAGTACTTTCTGTTTTCTACATGTTAACCACTCCCTAATCCATGTGCATGCATTTTCTTGAATCCCTGCTGCGTTCAGTTTGAGAATTCATCATTTATGCGGGACTTTGTCAAAAGCTTTCTGGAAATCTAAATTAACCATGTCATATGCTTTGCAATTATCCATTGTCGATGTTGCATCCTCAAAAAAATCAAGCAGGTTAGTTAGACACGATCTCCCTTTCCTAAAACCATGCTGACTGTCTCCCAGGATACTGTTACCATATAGGAAATTTTCCATTTTGGATCTTATTATACTTTCCATAAGTTTACATATAATAGAAGTCAGGCTTATTGGTCTGTAGTTACCTGGTTTGGGTTTGTCCCCCAGTAGAATAACTGGTGCTAAAAGGAGAGCCCAGGGCTCTATTTGGGGAGAGGAGTTGGTGAGTGTTGTGAATCTTTGTTGTTGCTGTGTTTGCATTTTATTTTTGTTCAGTGAAGGCGAATGCCCAGCCTAAAAATGTTTTTGTGTTTTGTTAAACCTTTATTTTGGCCCTTGTGCCCTTTTATTATTATTTTTATTAAAGTGCACGTTAGCGCTTAAACTGCAGCTTCTTTGCCTCCGAGTCTCTTTCCTGATGCTATAAGGGTTGCCACCTGACCCCATAATTCCAGAATGCTTTGGGACAGGACAGGGTTTTTAAGTTGCCCTAAAACTGAAAGAAATAAACATGTGAATTGCACACTAAACACTTGCTTAATTTATACTGCTTCTTAATTATCTGAATCATTGTGATAATACAAATCTTACAAAATAAAAAAGCATCTTCAATAAATGTGTGTAGGTTTATTCAAGATACTTTTTTATTTTGTAAAATTAGTATTTCAGTTATCAATATTTATAAAGAAACCTTCAAATATATATATGAACTATTAATAAAATAAATAGATATTGATGATTGTACTTATTTATTTATTTAATCTCTTAAAAGCTTTTATTGTATTGTCATGCTGCCTCAAGATAATTAAATCAACAGAATCAATTTAGCAAAGGTTTAGCGCTCAATTCACGTGTTGATTTCCTTCAGTTTAAAGGCAACTTCAAAATCCAGTTCTGTCTCTGTGTTCCGGAATTATGGGGCTAGTCGCTAACCTGTTACATAGCTACAAATGCCTCTGCTCTATGCTAACTAAGTAAAAAAGAACTAATTTGCCATGGCAAGTCAGTGATGTAGGCCATGTGGCTTTCTGATCATTAGTCCTATGCAGCAAAAGGTATGGAAGAGTTTGGTGGATCAGGTGTTCAGCTTAAGCGATTCTGCTAACCCTAAATTACTGTAGAACAAGAAATGTCTGCAACAACTACATTTTGCAGATGTGGCACTATAGACAAATGTTTGCTGCTCTCAGTTTTAACAAGTAATTCCGCATGTCCTTGTCTTATTCACCCAGCATGAGCAGACAACCACTGTTTTGATAATGTAATTCAGCGCCTCTTCACCTTTTGAGGGATTCTACATAATGTTCTTTGAAATGCCGGACAGTTGATTCCTGTGAATATTTCCAAACAGTTTTCATGTAGGGTGGCATACCTTCCTATTTTCATTTCTGTAGAGGACATGATATGGTCCTCTTTTCCGTGAATGTTGGGTGGCCTTATTCAATTCTTCGTTTGGCAGAGTGAACTGGTCATGCTTCTATAGTGTTTCTTCTGTATTTAAGTCAGGAGTTACTGGATATTTCTTTGATTTTAACCAACAGCATGATTTATTTGCCAGACATGACTACTAATTCTAGCACTGTATTGGTAGTATTACAAGCAGCAGACCACGTTGTGCCATAGATCGAAGAGACCAGTGCCATTGCAACGGACATACTGTACCAGTTTGTTCACCTGACTTGGACAAGCACACGACAAAAACATATTGTACTACAGAGAAGTAGAATAGCAAATCCACTGTTCCTTCTACAAGTTATAAAAAAGTATGAAAAAAGATACACATGTTGCAGCAAGTAGAGTTCACGGTTTTCTAATAAACACGAAACACGAGAGTTTAGTGGGTTGTCAAGGCAACCCAACAAGTGTAGCTTAGTTATGTCATATAGTCTTCCTGTGGGACTTCATATTAGGTGGATAGTATTAGACCTGTGAAATGTAATCTTTTGTTTAATAGGGTTTTTGTTTTTGTTTTATAGAAAACCCTCTGCTTCTCTTAACATCATTGTAAGGGGATCCCAGCAACCTTTTACAAATACCTACAATTTAAATGCAGTTAGAAAAGGGTCTAAGTAAGATAAATGGGCTACAAAACATTATCCAGTTGTTCTGCATTTATTTATCTGTCCCAGTACGTATTGCATAGGTTGCAAATGTATACAGGGAAAACAAAAAACAAAACATAAATACTGTGTACAACAGTGTGGCGACTGTCATAGAAACAGGAGCAATCCATATAAGCACCCAGTGCTTCTCAATTTTGTCCACCCTTTGTATACAGTAAATAAACATTATGTAAAAATAAACTTTGAGAGCTATTGTCCTTCACTGATATATTGAATACTCAAATAAAATCAAACGAAAAACACTACATTCTGGTAAAATGCATTAAGTGTATTGGATTGGAAATGTTATTGTATTTTTTAATGGCAGACAGCCAGACTAAATCAATCAACTAACCTCATCCTTTCTTCTGAATTTCCAATTGACTGCATGCTGTAATCGGACAGAAAATGAAATGATCTCTACAGGGCTTGAAATGTCACTTTTTTTTTTTGCCCAGAGCTAATTTATGGCGAGTTAAAACTCATGAGAAACACCTGATTTCTGTTTGTATTATCTTTTTGAAGTAACACAAGTTTGCCTATGAGGGGATTCTCTGTTGTTTTGCTGTCCTAGTTTCAGATTAAATTGGGTGTGATAAATACTATAGGCTGCTTGTTAATGACTGTCAAATTTAAAATAAAGGATAGCATTTTGTATATACTGGAGACATCTGCAAAAAAGTTAAAATATTCTATTTATTTCTTTTTTAATGCAGGCGTGCAGCAGTAGTGGCTGCATTGTTATTAATGATAACCTTATTGTGTAGTCCTTATTTTTCTGACTCAAGATTAGATAGATTCAAGTATTCAAATCACCTTGGGACACAGATATTTAGGTGAGCTAATATTGTTCACTGGTTTGCATACCAGCTGGCTACCCAAGTAGTAAATTCCTACAATAATTATTAAAAAAAAAAAAAAAACAATTAAGGTAATACAGCTAGTATCATTTGATTCTATTTCCACACTAATCTTTGTAATCTGTCGCAGCGAAGAAGCACTCAGATGTACTGACAGAGCGATGCATAACAATTTTTTCAAGTTAATCAGCCAGAACTGAAATGAGGAAATGGAACACAAAAAGACTGTATGAGCACAAAGAAAGCTTGCAGTGATAAATGCATCCAGAAACACAACACACAATAGTAATCAACAATATTCTTTGGCCATTCATATCCACAGAAGGCAAAGGGAGAAAGCACAATACAGGCATGTTTTGCATTTCAATACATGTAATTAAACAGCACTGTTCCTTGTAACATTCTTCTCAGCTAGCCACACAAGAAAACATTTTCTTGAAAGATCATATCATGTTTAGCTATCCATTTAAAATAAAATGATAATTTACAATTTGCATGTTTTGAAGTGAAGACAATAGTTTTTGATGATCAGCGAAATGTGTGTAAATTAAACATGGCACATTGCAGGATCTCTTGTGACAGAAACATTAATCTTTAATAAGACCCCAAATGTGTGCATTGAACTGATTAGTTAAACCAATAGGATTCATTGTCATATAGAACGAACAATCCACGGTGTGTTATTATGCACGTGTAAAAGGGTAATGCAGTTTAAAATGCAAGAACCATCAAAGATAATAATACAACTTGAATCTTCACAATCTAACAATTCAAACAGTAACCTAGCCTGCAGTGAAGTACTGTTAACTGACTATGTTCTGAACACCCAATGTTAAAGCCATGTTGGCAGTGGCTGGTACAGTACTAGAAATAAATAACATATGCAGAGCTTAGGAATGGGTTGGCATCCTGTCACTGCCCTTTAGTGCTTGAAGACACCTCATCATGAAATAAGCAAGGAGCAAGCAATGCCATGTACAGTATAAGGTTGTGCTGCTGTTGCCTCAATCTGCTTATATACCGACCGGGTGGGTCAAGACGTGAGCGGGACCGGTTTGATGGCCTCGGCACCGGCTCAGTACCAGGGTTGGAACCAGGTCGGCACTGGTTCGGTACCAGGTCTGTTCGATACTGGTTTGGTACTTGTTTGGTACTGGTGGCATCTGGACCAGGTCGGTACTGGGTCGGGTAGGTGTACTTAACACCGTGTCAGTACCGGTTCGGAGGCGGGTCAGTACCGGTGTGGTAGCCTCGGTCCCTAATTGGTACCAGGTTGGAATCGGACCCGGGTTGGTGACCTTAGTACCAGTTCGGTAAAGGTCCACTGGGTTGCAGCGACCGCTGATGGCAGCGTATAGGGATGCCCACCTGTAAAAGCCACTGGCAAAACGACTCAGTCAGTACCAACTCGAGACTGCGGGAAGCCTGCTTGTTGGAATGAACGAACAACCTTCGCAACGGTGATGCTAAAATAGCTGTTCACCAAAATGGCATCGAGATACTGTGGTTGTAATGCAAACCAACAACAATGCTGAAGCGAGTATCTTGGTCCTGCGCAATGCTGCTAAAGCAAGCAGCTGCTCTTACTGTACGTGGGCAAGCACTACGTCACAGGCCTGCGCGTGATTATCTCAAAGACAGAAAAAACACAATAAGAAAAGATTTTCTCAACAAAAAAAGTCATTTAACAATTACATAAATAATATACAATGTCCTGTATGATCCTAATTAGCAAAAACGAGAAAGAAAATAAGCTCCAGCCAGAGCTATGCAGCCTGGGGGGACAGCACAAAGTCAGCCAACTTATGTTGCTTTAGGAGGTAAATACCCATTTGGTACTGCTTTGTACTTGAAAAGGAAACACCAAAAAGGTAATACATTAAATCTTAAATATACTGACGTTGAGATGTATTCACCAACAGGCTGCATATTTTAGATACACATATGTTCATCCTCACAATAGCATATACAATTATTCAAAAATGTTTCTTTCTTTTAACCAGTTTAATATGTATATATATATTGATTACAACGAGAAACAGGTATTAGAAATACAAATGCAAAGAAGACACTTTGTGTCATGAGCTATATTTAATATTAGTATATTAACCATGTATGCTAATGATGTTATGGTCGTTGTAATCGTTTGGCTATGGGATCAATGAACTGTACATTTGACACATATCTCTAACCAATAGCCTTTCCTTTCTGTTTTATATTAGATTAGTTGTGCACCACTTTTTATTCTTAAATAAACTATTGTTTTATATTTCTCACACGCTGTGTGACTGTCGGTTATTGTCGAGGGAATCCGAGTTCTACATGATCCCACCGAACTATTATGGTATGTCTCAGTTATTAACATTTGGACGTTCTTAAACAGTGCGCCTAAAGACTAATTTATATTTAACTAAATTGTATACCTAATTCACTACAGAGATTTCATTTTGAAGCGAGCCACAGCGCTAGGATTCTGTGCTGCACCGAGTGACGCAGGCAAGAGAAAACATGTTACTTTTGTTTTAAATTAAAAACTACTTTCAATTTTTTACAGTTCTGAATGTACATATACAATGTTTACACCTGTTTACACACTAGTTTCTTTTGAAATATTTATTTTATTAGTTTTTCATTTTTTTGAAGTACTGCTTTATATGTGGTAAGTTAGAAAATAAACCATTTTATGTTTAATTGTTCATTTAAATATGCCTTTTTGGCTGTGCAGATGTTTGATATTATGTGCTTGAATAAAACTTTTGAGTTGCATCTGATAGTTTGTCTTTCATTTTAATATTGATGTTGTTTAAAATGTAACCGCCTTAATGACTGCCGTCAGTTTTAGATATGAGTAGAACCGCAGCGGTTCTAGTGTTAAACAAAGTAAATCTGATAAATTAAGGAAAGAAAATGTTCACATGGCTCGCACTAATTATGTTTTTTGTCCCCAAGCTTCCATGCTGAGACATCTGGCCTCCAGAGTGATCTGCACCTCTGGACCTGCTGTTTCTAAGTGTGCAGACCTGCCAGTATCCAGAGCCACAAGATCTACAAAAAGCCGGCCTTTCTTCATCTAACTATTTATGCCATTCCTTCAGGATTGGAGCTGCAACCACAGCAAAAATTCCTCCACATGTCATCAAAAAGCTTGGCCTGTCGTCTTCAGATGCTTATGAAATTAAAGATGCTCCTCTGCCTAATATTTTTGTTCACCGGGATGAACACGTCGCATAGATTTATTATTTTATTTTTTGTTTTTTAGCAGGCGGCACTGGGATACTCTGAAGGATGAGGCTGTGCTCCAACTATTTTGACTTCACTTACTTTTCTTCAACCATTGTTTGGTTAAACATTTTTGGAAATTTTAAGATTTTGTATTATAATAAAGGTGCTCATTTAAAGCAAGATTGTCCTGACTGAAACCTAAATTACTGTAGAACAAGAAATTTCTGCATCAACTACATTTTGCAGATGTGGCCATATAGACAAATGTTATGCTGCTCTGTTTTAACCAGTAAATCCACATGTCCTTGTCATATTCACCAAGCATGAGCAGACAACCACCGTTCTGATAATGTAATTCAGCGTCTCTTCACCTTTTGAGGGATTCTACGTAATGTTCTTTGAAATGCCGGACAGTTGATTCCAGTGAATATTTCCAAACAGTTTTCATTTAGGGTGGCATACCTTCCTATTTTAATTTCTGTAGAGGACATGATATGGTCCTCTTTTCCGTGAATGTTGGGTGGCCTTATTCAATTCTTCGTTTGGCAGAGTGAACTGGCCATGCTTCTATAGTGTTTCTTCTGCATTTAAGTCAGGAGTTACTGGATATTTCTTTGATTTTAACCAAAAGAAAAGCATGATTTATTTGCCAGACATGACTACTAATTCTAGCACTGTATTGGTAATATTCCAAGCAGCAGACCACGTTGTGCCACAGCTCGAAGAGACCAGTGCCATTGCAACGGACGTACTGTACCAGTTTGTTCACCTGAATTGGACAAGCACACGACAAAAACATATTGTACTAAAGAGAAGTAGAATAGCAAATCCACTGTTCCTTCTACAAGGTATAAAAAAAATGAAAAAAGATACACATGTTGCAGCAAGTAGAGTTCACGGTTTTCTAATAAACACGAAACCTCTGCACTGCTAAGAATAAGAGAGTTTAGTGGGTTGTCAAGGCAACCCAACAAGTGTAGCTTAGTTATGTCTCATAGTCTTCCTGTGGGACTTCATATTAGGTGGATAGTATTAGACCTGTGAAATGTAATCTTTTGTTTAATAGGGTTTTTGTTTTATAGAAAACCCTCTGTTTCTCTTACATCATTGAAAGGGGATCCCATCAACCTTTTACAAATACCTACAATTTAAATGCAGTTAGAAAAGGGTCTAAGTAAGATAAATGGGCTACAAAAAATGATCCAGTTGTTCTGCATTTATTTATCTGTCCCAGTACGTATTGCATAGGTTGCAAATGTATACAGGGAAAACAAAAAACAAAACATAAATACTGTGTACAACAGTGTGGCGACTGTCATAGAAACAGGAGCAATCCATATAAGCACCCAGTGCTTCTCAATTTTGTCCACCCTTTGTATACAGTAAATAAACATTATGTAAAAATAAACTTTGAGAGCTATTGTCCTTCACTGATATATTGAATACTCAAATAAAATCAAACGAAAAACACTAAATTCTGGTAAAATGCATTAAGTGTATTGGATTGGAAATGTTATTGTATTTTTTAATGGCAGACAGCCAGACTAAATCAATCAACTAACCTCATCCTTTCTTCTGAATTTCCAATTGACTGCATGCTGTAATCGGACAGAAAATGAAATGATCTCTACAGGGCTTGAAATGTCACTTTTTTTTTTTTTTTTTTTTTTACCCCCAACTATGTCCAGAGCTAATTTATGGCGAGTTAAAACTCATGAGAAACACCTGATTTCTGTTTGTATTATCTTTTTGAAGTAACACAAGTTTGCCTATGAGGGGATTCTCTGTTGTTTTGCTGTCCTAGTTTCAGATTAAATTGGGTGTGATAAATACTATAGGCTGCTTGTTAATGACTGTCAAATCTAAAATAAAGGATAGCATTTTGTATATACTGGAGACATCTGCAAAAAAGTTAAAATATTCTATTTATTTCTTTTTTAATGCAGGCGTGCAGCAGTAGTGGCTGCATTGTTATTAATGATAACCTTATTGTGTAGTAATTATTTTCCTGACTCACAATGTCTGTCTGTTTTTGTCTGCAGATTCGATGCAATAGGCTTGTCACCCAGCTTAAACAGGGCTAAAACACATTAATGTGCTACTAGTATTTAATCATTATTTTACAAGTTTAACAGCTGCAGTTAGATTCTATGATTCTGATTCTATTTCCACACTAATCTTTGTAATCTGTCGCAGCGAAGAAGCACTCAGATGTACTGACAGAGCGATGCATAACAATTTTTTCAAGTTAATCAGTCAGAACTGAAATGAGGAAATGGAACACAAAAAGACTGTATGAGCACAAAGAAAGCTTGCAGTGATAAATGCATCCAGAAACACAACACACAATAGTAATCAACAATATTCTTTGGCCATTCATATCCACAGAAGGCAAAGGGAGAAAGCACAATACAGGCATGTTTTGCATTTCAATACATATAATTAAACAGCACTGTTCCTTGTAACATTCTTCTCAGCTAGCCACACAAGAAAACATTTCCTTGAAAGATCATATCATGTTTAGCTATCCATTTAAAATAAAATGATAATTTACAATTTGCATGTTTTGAAGTGAAGACAATAGTTTTTGATGATCAGCGAAATGTGTGTAAATTAAACATGGCACATTGCAGGATCTCTTGTGACAGAAACATTAATCTTTAATAAGACCCCAAATGTGTGCATTGAACTCATTAGTTAGATTAATAGGATTCCAGGTGTGTTATTATGCATGTGTGTGGCGGAGTGTCCCGCCCCTATTTATTATTATTTGTATTTTTGTTTGCGGCGCGGGTAAAAGCGCCGCGTCTTTTATTATTATTTAAAAACCCCGTGAGGATGCATGGCTGATCAGCTACTGATTACTTAAATAGCTGACAGTCATGCATCCTTACCAAACGCGTGCAGACTCTGGCCGGGGGATAATAAGATAATTACCAACTAGTTAATCCCTCGGCCAGAGTATATAAACCTGCAGCTCTCTGCACTTGATGTTGGGGTGTTGGAGTAGAGAGTACGGGGAGCGGAGAGAAGAGAGAAGGAATAATATTTTAAAAAACAATTGCTAATACGTGCTGGATAATCCAGCACGGCACTTACTTGTTTGTTTATTTATTCGTTTGGCCCTCGTGCCCTTTTGTTTGTATTTTGTTTAAATATTTTGTTTGTTTGTTATTAAATACGCTGAGTGCTTTTGCACTCAGTTTCACCCGCCCATCCACTGTTCATCCACCACACCACTGCGAGCCAGACTGTCACATATGGTGTCCTGCGTGGGACAAAACAAACGCCTCCAATAGCCGGACCAGGAAAGAAAAGCTCGTTTTTTTGTTCGTTTTTTTTTTCAAAGTGTTTTTGTGTGTTTTTTGGGGAAAAAAAAAAAAAATATGGGAAGAAGCGGACGGAGGAAGCAGCAGCTACAGCAGCGTGGGGCCGGTCGCAGGTCCCACTGTAGCTCAACCATGCTGGACGTCTGCCCCACCTGCTTGAAAGGTGAGGAGTGGTGCTTCGCTGTTGGGGAGGTGGGTCACATAGCACCCGACCAACCCCCTCCATGGCAGGAGAAAGAGGAGCCAGAGCGTCCAGTGAGGGAGGACCTGCATCCTCCAAAGAGGACGAATGCACTCTCCTCTGAGGGAGTCTGGGACTGGCTGGTGGAGCCGGGGAGGGATTATGAGGAAGCCCTCCCTGCAGTGATCAACCTCCTGTGGGCAAGAGATGGGGAGCGCTGGGAGGCCTGGGAACAGCAACACCACCCAGCTTCCCTCCCAGACATCGCAGCCATGGTGTTCAACTACCTGGCTGCGGATATGGGAGAGACCCTGCTGCTGCCATCTCCAGCACAAAAGGGAGAGGAGCCATCACTACCGTCTCCACCAGCAGAGGGAGAGGAGCCATCGCTGCCGTCTCCAGCGCCAGAGGGAGAGGAGCCATCGCTGCCGTCTCCAGCGCCAGAGGGAGAGGAGCCATCGCTGCCGTCTCCAGCGCCAGAGGGAGAGGAGCCATCGCTGCCGTCTCCAGCGCCAGAGGGAGAGGAGCCATCGCTGCCGTCTCCAGCATCAGAGGGAGAGGAGCCATCGCTGCCGTCTCCAGCACCCGAGGGAGAGGAGCCATCGCTGCCGTCTCCAGCATCAGAGGGAGAGGAGCCATCGCTACCGTCTCCAGCATCAGAGGGAGAGGAGCCATCGCTACCGTCTCCAGCATCAGAGGGAGAGGAGCCATCGCTACCGTCTCCAGCATCAGAGGGAGAGGAGCCATCGCTACCGTCTCCACCAGCAGAGGGAGAATGCCTGCTGGTTTCGCCTCCACAGCCTGGGGAGGAGCCCGAACGTCCTACGCCCGAGTGGGAGGAGCCCGAACGTCCTACGCCCGAGTGGGAGGAGCCCGAACGTCCTACGCCCGAGTGGGAGGAGCCCGAACGTCCTACGCCCGAGTGGGAGGAGCCCGAACGTCCTACGCCCGAGTGGGAGGAGCCCGAACGTCCTACGCCCAAGAGGGGGGAGTCGGTGCGTCCACAGCCCAAGAGGGAGGAGTCGGTGCGTCGACAGCCCAAGAGGGAGGAGTCGGTGCGTCCACAGCCCAAAGAGGGGGGAGTCGGTGCGTCCATAGCCCAAGAGGTGGAAGTCTGCGCTTCCACAGCCTTAGGACCCAAGCTGCAGTCCCAAGAGCCAGAAGGGGAGGAGTTACAGGCTCAACCCCCTGAATTTTTCTGGGGGGGAGAAGGGCAGGATGCTGGTGTTCCCCAGCAGCCTCTATTTATGCTGCTGAAGGGAGCACGGCACACACCAGCCCAGCCGCCACAGCAGAGGGAGCCAGCACCGCCACAGCCTCCCTCTGAGTGGCCAGCATCCGCCCCATCGCCTCTGCCTCCACCACCACCAGGAGCAGAGCAGCAGGAGCTGCCTCTGTCTCCACCACCACCAGGAGCAGAGCAGCAGGAGCTGCTTCTGTCTCCACCATCACCAGGAGCAGAGCAGCAAGAGCTGCCTCTGCCTCCGCCACCTCCACCAGCAGAGGGTGAATGCCGGCTGGTTCCGCCTCCACCGTCGTGGGAGGACTGCTTGCCCCTCCCACCTCCACCAGCAGAGGGTGAATGCCTGCTGGTTCTGCCTCAACCGTCGTGGGAGGACTGCTTGCCCCTCCCACCTCCACCAGCAGAGGGTGAATACCTGCTGGTTCCGCCTCAGCCGCCGTGGGAGGACTGCTTGCCACTCCCAGCTCCACCAGCAGAGGGTAAATACCTGCTGGTTCCGTCTCAGCCGCTGTGGGAGGACTGCTTTCCCCTCCCACCATCGCCATTGCCTGGGGATGGCTGTTCTGCATCGCCTGGGGCTGCCTTTTGTTCTCCACAGGACACAGGGTACGAGGGAGAAGTGGAGCTCCCGCTGCCGCCTCCATGGCCAGGGGCTCCCCTCCCGAGTTCGCCTCCCGAGGGTCCGCTGCGGCTGCCGTCGCCTTCCGAGGGTCCGCTGCGGCTGCCGTCGCCTTCCGAGGGTCCGCTGCGGCTGCCGTCGCCTTCCGAGGGTCCGCTGCTGCTGCCGTCGCCTTCCGGGGGTCCGCTGCTGCTGCCGTCGCCTTCCGAGGGTCCGCTGCTGCTGCCGTCGCCTTCCGAGGGTCCGCTGCTGCTGCCGTCGCCTTCCGAGGGTCCGCTGCTGCTGCCGTCGCCTTCCGAGGGTCCGCTGCTGCTGCCGTCGCCTGGGGTCGCCAGGGATCCTGCTTCGCCTGGGGTCGTCGAGGGTCCGGCTTTGCCTGGGGTCGCCAGGGATCCTGCTTCGCCTGGGGTCGTCGAGGGTCCGGCTTCACCTGGGGTCGCCAGGGATCCTGCTTCGCCTGGGGTCGCTACACGATGGCCGGAGCTCCATGAAAGGGAGCTGCCAGAAATGAAGAAAGGGGGGGAGGTCAGGAGACCAGCTCCCCCAGCCGCACTTTCGCGGCTGGAGATCATGTGGTCGGAGCCCCACGGAGGGGAACTGCCGGCCATGAAGAAGGGGGGAGAGGTCAGGAGACCAGCTCCCCCAGCCGCACTTTCGCGGCAGGATAGAGTGTGGCGGGAGCCCCGGAAGAGGGAACTGCCGGCCACGAAGAATGGGGGGGTGCCAGAGATTCCACCATGGCCACCCCCCAGAAGTAACTTGCTTCCCCCTCTTCCGGGACTTTAAGACTGAGGGGGGAGGTGGCCGTTGGGGCCATGTGTGCTGCGCACAAGGGGGGGCATGTGTGGCGGAGTGTCCCGCCCCTATTTATTATTATTTGTATTTTTGTTTGCGGCGCGGGTAAAAGCGCCGCGTCTTTTATTATTATTTAAAAACCCCGTGAGGATGCATGGCTGATCAGCTACTGATTACTTAAATAGCTGACAGTCATGCATCCTTACCAAACGCGTGCAGACTCTGGCCGGGGGATAATAAGATAATTACCAACTAGTTAATCCCTCGGCCAGAGTATATAAACCTGCAGCTCTCTGCACTTGATGTTGGGGTGTTGGAGTAGAGAGTACGGGGAGCGGAGAGAAGAGAGAAGGAATAATATTTTAAAAAACAATTGCTAATACGTGCTGGATAATCCAGCACGGCACTTACTTGTTTGTTTATTTATTCGTTTGGCCCTCGTGCCCTTTTGTTTGTATTTTGTTTAAATATTTTGTTTGTTTGTTATTAAATACGCTGAGTGCTTTTGCACTCAGTTTCACCCGCCCATCCACTGTTTGGAGTCAGTTACTTCCTGGTCCGTGACGTCATCCACCACACCACTGCGAGCCAGACTGTCACAATGTGTAAAAGGGTAATGCAGTTTAGACAGTAACACAACTTGAATCTTGACAATCTAACAATTAAAAGCAGTAACCTAGCATGCTGTGAAGTACTGTTAACTGACAATGTTCTGAACACCCAATGTTGGAGCCATGTTGGCAGTGGCTGGTACAGTACTAGAAATAAATAACATATGCAATGCTTAGGAATGGGTTGGCATCCTGTCACTGCCCTCTAGTGCTTGAAGACACCTGATCATGAAATAAGCAAGGAGCAAGCAATGCCATGTAGAGTCTCTATCTCACATCCATTTTACAACTTTAAACAGTGGTGTAGTACTGTACATCTGTCATTAAATACCAGTTACAGTGTTTCTTGCAGTGCTCACCAACCAAAACCTTTGAAGCTGCCAGGAATTTACTCATCTCGCTGTCTAAAACAAACCAAACACAAGAAAGGTTTGCTCCTTATTTATTTACAATCATAGTTTAACACTGACAGTAGGGGAAAATGTTAGTGTATGTAGGTCAAAAGTGGCCTGGTAGCTTTTTCACTTAACAATAAAGTGTCTATGTGTCAGTTTGCAGACAGGCTTCAGGGCGAGGCTGAGTGGCTACTTCAAGGTTTTAAAATATTCCATACTATATAGGCAATAATGACATATATTAATTACCATGAAGAGATTCTGTTGTCAGGAGGCTTAACTGTATTTGTGATAGATTAAAATCATATCTGGGATGTGGATGGAAGAATGCTACTAACCAGACTAATTCTGAGTGTCTTTATTCAACTGAGCCAGTAAAACACGGCTATAATGATATAAATTTTATTGGATATATTACTTATTGTGTTACTGCTATGTATACTAATTTAAATGCTGATTTAAAAATTGTGGTTAGCTGATGTCTCTAAATGTTCTTGGCGTTGACTCTGATCCAGACATGCAGGCACAGCGTGTTAATATAGGTAAGGATGGCCTCGCACACACAATAAGATGAAGCTTGTGAAATAACAACTCTAAGTATGGAACGAGTTGTATAGTTTTGTTGCAGGAAATGTGGGGGTGTATTAACTGCTGTAGCTTGTAAGTTATATATAAGAAACAGCACAAAGGGAATAATGTAGGTGAAATGTTGGGCAAAATTCCACTCACGGTTGAAATTAGTTCCTCAGTGCTGAAAGTTCGCTATACTGGGGAGAACTACCCAATACGTTGAAATGCAATCATATTGTTCTGCTATGACGATTTCTACTGAATAAAAACTACTCTGCTGAGACATAATTAACAAGAGACTTTGTGTATTTTTCTACACAACTACACCTACATCTTTTAGGCAAGCCAGCCAGGAGGAACACACACACACACATCTTGCTTGAACATTGGAGCACATTCTACAACAAGGACTATCTACATAGGCGAGACGAATATAATATTAGTGGGTACACACTGTATAGGAAAGACAGGCAGGACAGAAGAGGTGGAGGGGTAGCGCTATACATAAGAAATGGTCTTGAAGCCCAGGTGTTAAATCTGGATGAAGAAAACAACGGCGAATCAATATGGGTGAGAATAATGGACAAAAATTCAAAGAGCATAATAATAGGAGCATGCTGTAGACCGCCAAATTCAGATGCCGAGCAAAATAATCTGTTATACAATGACATTAGAAATGCGTGTAGCAAAGGAGAAGCCATACTAATGGGGGATTTCAACTTCCCCCATATAAAATGGGAAAACCTGGTGGGGAGCACGACGGACAAAATTGAAATGGTGGAAATGACAAATGACTGCTTCCTAACGCAATTTGTCAAGGCATCGACTAGAGGAGGCATTCCTTGATTTAGTCTTTTCAAATAACGAAGACAGAATAACTAATACAGAGGCCAGAGAGCCATTGGCAAACTCAGACCACAACATGGTCTCATTTGAAGTGATTTTTAAAACTCAAAAAGTAATGACTAAAGCTAACGTTTAAAATTTTAGAAAAGCAAACTATAAAGGTATGAAACAGAGACTAACAGAAGTAGATTGGAGTAAAATAGAGAAAACATCCACAGAAAAAAGATGGCTGTTTTTAAAAAATGTAGTACTAGAGGCGCAAAACAATTACATCCCAAAAGTAGACAAATCTAAATCTAAAACAAAATGGCCAAAATGGTTTAATAGATCAATTAAAAAAAAATATTCAGCGAAAAAAGGCACTTTACAGAGCGTTTAAAAGGGACCAAAAACAAAGTACACAGAAAGAGTACTTTGAACTGCAAACGCAAGTCAAAAAGGAAGTTAGAAAGGCCAAGAGAGAGATAGAAATGAACATTGCTAAGGGGGCTAAAACCAATTCCAAAATGTTTTTCCAATATTATAACAGCAAGAGAACATTCAAAGAGGAGGTTAAATGTCTAAGAGACACAAATGGCAAAATCATAGATGAAGAAAAAATAAATAGCAAATATATTAAATGATTACTTTTCAAAGGTTTTTACAAAGGAGGATACAGACAACATGCCCCACATGTCGACCCGTTCCTATCCAGTTTTAAACAACTTTAGCATAACAGAGGCAGAAGTGTTAAAGGGACTAGGAGCTCTTAAAATAAACAAATCCCCTGGACCAGATGAGATCCTCCCAATAGTCATCAAAGAAATGAAAGAAGTTATTTACAAACCGCTAACCAAGATCATGCAACGGTCTCTTGACACAGGGTTTGTACCGACAGACTGGAAAATTGCAAACAGATCCACAAAAAGGGAGACACAACCGAACCAGGTAACTACAGACCAATAAGCCTGACCTCTATTACATGTAAACTTATGTAAACTATAATAAGATCCAAAATGGAAAATTACCTATATGGTAACAATATCCTGGGAGACAGTCAGCATGGTTTTAGGAAAGGGAGATCGTGTCTAACTAACCTGCTTGACTTTTTTCAGGATGCAACATCAAAAATGGATGACAGATTTCCAGAAAGTTTTTGACAAAGTCCCGCATAAAAGATTAATTCTCAAACTGAATGCAGTAGAGATTCAAGGAAATGCATGCACATGGATTAGGGAGTGGTTAACATGTAGAAAACAGAAAGTACTGATTAGAGGAGAAACCTCAAAATGGAGCGAGGTAACCAGTGGTGTACCACAGGGATCAGTATTAGGTCCTCTGCTGTTCCTCATCTACATTTATGATTTAGATTCTGGTATAGTAAGCAAACTTGTTAAATTTGCAGACAACACAAAAAATAGGAGGAGTGGTAAACACTGTTGCAGCAGCAAAGATCATTCAAAATCATCTAGACAGCATTCAGAACTGGGCAGGCACATGCCAAATTACATTTAATAGAGAAAAGTATAAGCTACTGCACGCAGGCAATAAAAATGTGCATTATAAATATCATATGGGAGATACTGAAATTGAAGAAGGAATCTATGAAAAAGACCTAGGAGTTCATGTTGACCCAGAAATGTCTTCATCTAGACAATGTGGGGAAGCTATAAAAATGGCCAACAAGATGCTTGGATATATTGTGAAAAGTGTTGAATTTAAATAAAGGGAAGTAATGTTAAAACTTTACAATGCATTACTAAGACCTCATCTAGAATACTGTGTTCAGTTCTGTTCACCTCGTTACAAAAAGGATATTGCTGCTCTAGAAAGAGTGCAAAGAAGAGCGACCAGAATTATCCTGGGTTTAAAAGGCATGTTGTATGCAGACAGGCTAAAAGAATTTAATCTATTCAGTCTTGAACAAAAAAGACGACGCGGTGATCTGATTCAAGCATTCAAAATTCTAAAAGGCATTGACAATGTCGACCCAGGGGACTTTTTCAACCTTAAAAAAGAAACAAGGACCAGGGATCACAAATGGAGATTAGATATAGGGGCATTCAGAACAGAAAATAGGAGGCACTTTTTTACACAGAGAATTGTGAGGGTCTGGAACCAACTCCCCAGTAATGTTGTTGAAGCTGACACCCTATGATCCTTCAAGAAGCTACTTGATGAGATTCTGGGATCAATAAACCACTAACAACCAAACGAGCAAGATGGGCCGAATGGCCTCCTCTCGTTTGTAAACTTTCTTATGTTCTTATGCTCTTATGTAAAGAACCGGAGGGGAGTTTCGTGTTGGGACTTTCTGAATGCAGAACCAGGGATCATGGACTTTCCAGTCGGGTGAGATAAACATATTACTCACAGTGCAAGATAGTACTGGCCCTATAATAGGGCTACTGTATGTGGTTAAGGCAGGAGGTGGTAGCTAAAACAAACCTGGATCTTGTACATAACAAGTAAGAATTGTGTGCTGTGATCGGTAAGACTGGAAAGGATTAACAGGAAACGTCTGATAAACAGTGGAAATAACATAGTAAAGAGTTGTTTGGTCATGGCAGCAGTGACAAATAACCAGGAGTCTTGAATCTGGACTGATCTCCTAGACCACAGGAGCCCACTATAAGGGAACCCATACCAGACGTAAAAGCTTGGGTACAGGGACGAATACAGACTATTGGAATTAAGTCCAGACACTTAGGAAGTGAACAATTCTCTTCAAGGAACACGAGGCATTAGAATTTGCCTAAAGTAGATATTCACCAAACGTGAAAGGTACAGTGGTAGCAGTGGTACAGTAACAAAAGCTGACCACATAACACACAACATGGAAGGGGCAACGAAAGTTAAGGACTCATAATTAAGAAGCGACTGGTAGAGTGCAAGACCCTGTGAAACGATCGGGTAAACAGAAAGGTCTCTAGGAAGACTAAAATCTCGTAGAAAAGCTTGAGTCAAATAACAAGTAGAGAGAGAGATGTTTATCTGTAACAAACTAAGATATGTAGGCTCGTGAATGAATGTTAAGTGTTTGTTTGTTTGTATGTAAGTTTTATGCTTTAAACACTAGAACCGCCACAGCTGTCATTTTGACGGTTTCAGGTTTTCAGATTTAAATTACTCTGTGTATCTGAAAGTTATGCCGTTGTCCATTTATGACTTTTCCTAAATACACGTATTAAATACCCTGACAGCATTTGAAAGGCAGGATCAGCAAATAAGGAAGTTATAATCACATCCACCTAGAACCACCAAAACAGTCATTTTGACTGCCTTTTACAATACATGTTTTTATTGTGAATATAACCTACAATATACTATATATATATATATATATATATATATATATATATACTGTATACATACATACATACACACACACATCTGTTGTTATCTCTACTGAACCTGGCAGCCATCAATTCTTTCATTTTGTACAAGGAATGCACCGGGGAAAATAGCAGTAGGAGATATTTCATCTTGAAGCTAGCCACAGCACTTCGGCAGAAACATTTCGATCAGAAGACTGCAAAGTAGCAGGCTGTAACAGCTCAACCTGGATTCTGTGCTGCACCGAGTGACACACACACAAGAGAAAACATATGTTACTTTCGTTTTAAATTAAAAACTACATTCGTTTTTACAGTTTTGTATGTACATATACCAGTTTACACACTATTTTCTTTTGAAATGATTATTTTATTATAGTTTTTCATTTTTTGAAGTAGTGCTTTGTATGTGGTAAGTTAGAAAGTAAACCCTTTTATGTTTTAATTGTTCATTTTAATATGGCATTTCAGCTGTGCAGATGTTTGATATGATGTGCTTGAATAAAACTTTTGTGTTGTATCCGATGGTTTGTCTTTCATTTTAATATTGATGTTTAAAATGTAACCGTCATAATGACTGCTGTCGGCGGTTTTAGGTACGAGTATAACCGCGGCGGTTCTAGTGTTAAGAATTGAATTTAAAAGTGACCTATAAATCACAAATACATATTTGGATTACAGATTATATGAATAATAGAGGGTATATTATTTATTTGGCTAAAAGGACAGTGGAAAGCAGCCAAAAAGGGATGTTGCATGCTGACTGCAACAATGTTTTTGCTACTATTAATCTTTACCCCGTCTGCACAGAAGTAAAAGCTTTCCCTCAAAGAAAGAGACAGCGTGCACATTACACTCTAATGCTAAAAGATAATTATACATAAATATAATTCTGTTAAAAACAATTTAAGGAAAGCTTAAATGTGGTATTGAGGTGTACTGGCAATTCTGTAATGATTATGAAGCCAGACGTGGTCTTATTTTATTTATTTTTTTGTTGCAATAATTGGATAGTAAGTTTTAAATTACACATTGGAGAAAATTAAGTAAAACGGGAGAACTTATAGCAAAGTAAATTGAGAAACATGGAAAATAAAAATAAAAACATTCTTTTGGGCATGAAGCACTGCTGGGCTTTCAGACATGTCACAAAGTGCAGATAAAAAAGTTAACTTTGTCAGGTGAATGTATGCAAAATTAAACAACGAAACAACCGGTTACAAGACGGTGTTAAAAATCTTAAGTGGGAATACAAAAGAATCTCTCTGTTGCAGCACTTAAGGCTGACATTAGAAAAAAAGCCATTAGGCTTCTAGCTAGCCATTAGGGCTGAAAGAAAGTGTATCATACAGAGTGAAATAAAAGCTTTTGAATAATTTTCCTTTTAACACTTGTATACTTTCATTTCTATGTGCTCTGGGCGTCTTGCCAAAAAAGGAAAGGTAAGGTTTAGTCTTTGGTTTTTCTTTTTTAAATGTATAATTGTACTGGGCTACTAACTTGGCTTGTGTTTTTGATGCTAGTTTGATCCACTTTTATTGTGCCTGAAAAACCAAGTTAGTAGAAACAATTGGGGCAAACTTGGTTTCATGAAACTTGGCTTGTGTTTTTGATATCTCCACTTTAAATGGCTGGGCACTTTTGATAACTTGTCATTTCAGATATCAAAGTTCTTCACTTCGTTTTTCACTTAATGGATAGGGTAACTGTAAATAGTAGCCTAGTCTGTTGAAAGGGTTAAGATGTGAATCTGTGTAGCGTAGTGGTTATAGTATAACTAGTTAAGGTTAAAGTATAACTAGTTAAGGTTCAAATCCTCCCTTATATACACGTGAATAGGATGGCTGGTGGATGATGTCAGACCAGGAAGGAAATCCAGAACACAGTGTTGTTAGTAACGCGTTGCTGCACAGATTTAATTAAAAAAGATTTAACAAAACACAAACACTTTTACAAACAAAACAGCGCGATGGCCAAAACAAAACAGACACGAAACAAAACCAACCAACAAGTACCATGGCGGTGCTTCCAGCACGAGTAGCAATTGTTATCTTTTAGTTTAATTTCCTCCGCTGTCTCTCTCCCATACCTCCTCACTGTACACTCAACCCTGAGTGAGTGATTTGTGCATCTATATACAGCTGTGCTGGGATTCAATTACTAATTAATCATTCACTTGAATCCCAGCACGTGGACTAATTGTGCACTTCCTGTGCCCCCATACAAATACCCATTTTAATCTACACGAAGTGGTTGTGCATTTCCCTGTGCCTAAATACAAATATACATTTTACATCAAATGTGCTACATAACCCACACTCCGTGCACCACTACAACAATACATATAACAGGCAACATAAAACACAAAATACGCACAGGGGCAGGGCACCCTGTCACAGCACGTTAAAGTTATGTGTGCAGGAGTATGTATGTTCAATGAAAGTGTCATTCATATCAAATAAAAAAATACATTATTTTTTTTTAAGTTTGCAATATAAACACTGTGTGGGAATCGAACCCAAGACATGCTTCCAAAGCAGACACCCTAGCTTTCTTGCCACAAAGTTTGCCCTTCCATTTTACAACATTTGCAAGTAGTATAGCAGTAAAGTTACAGTTTTTAACAAGTAACGAAACAAACAAGATTTGTAAATAATTATTATGTATTATTCTGATTGTATTGAAAGCTTTCATCTGATTTTGCAAACTCTCATAATAAGTTTGATCCGTTCATTTAGTATATTGTAAGGTTTTTGTTTTAAAATTTAATCGTCGCCAATGGTTTTTAGCCCGTTTTTTTCCCCAATTTGGAATGCCCAGTTATTATTTTTATCCCGGTTCACCGCTGCAACCAGCCAGCAATTCGGGAAATGGAGGCTGAAACACGTGTCCGAAACGTGTTCCTGCCAATCCGTCATTTTTCAGATAGCGAAGCCACCAGACCTATAGTGCCGGAGGATCTGAATGGCTCCACTGCAGACCTGCAAGCGCCCTATCAGCCACAGGGGTTGCTGGTGCATGGTGAACTGTGGACTGCCCTTCCAATCTAATCCCTCCTTACCCGGACCAATTGTGACCAATTGTGAATTGTTTCACAGTCTCTGTTTTACATGTGAATTCTAAGAATAATTTCTGGAAAATAATAACATACCGCATATACTCACACTTAGCCTCAGCCACGCGTAAAAGGGCTTTATCTCCACAACCACAGTAGCTAGAGCGTCCAAACCAACTTTAATGTGAAGAAGACCAATTGTGAATGGTTTCACAAGCTCTCCTTTGCATGTGAATCAAACAAATAAATTGTGAAAAACAATAACATACCGCATATACGCACACAGCCTACCTGACACGCGTAAAATGGCTTTATCTCCTCAACCACAGCAGCTACAGCGCTCAAACCAACTTTAATTTAAAGGATGCCAAATGTGAATTGTTTCACAGTCTGTGTTTTACCTGTGAAACCTAAGAATAATTTGTGAATGCAATAACATATCGCATATACACACCACCGTCCCAGCGTCAATTAAAAGTGCTTGATATCCCCAACCACAACAGCTAGCATTTTCAAAACAACTTTAATTTAAAGAAGACCATTTGTGAATTGTTTCACAGCTTCTGATTTACATGTGAATCCTGATAATAATTTGTGAAAAAACAAATGGTTGGGGATATCAAGCCATTTTACGCATGTCGGGCTAAGTGTGTGCGCATATGCGATATGTTTTGTTTTTCACATATTATTCTTAGGATTCACATGTAAAACAAAAGCTGTGAAGCAATTCACAACTACTGTTCTTTAAATTAAAGTTGGTTTGAACGCTGTAGCTGCTGATCCCAGAGCATCGTCTGATGCGCCTGGAGTACAGAAGGATGTACCGTCTGATTGCACGCACCGCTGCCAGGCAGGATCGGCAATACAGCCACCTTTTGGAAAGGCTGGACCACGCTGATCAACAGCACCAAGAGGTGGTTGCATTGCACGCCGAATTTCTGCGCACAATAACAAGCTCCCGCTGAGGTGGGCACCCGTTCTGCTTTGCGCAGTCCTGACGAATTAGCGGTCCGAGAAGTTTGTACAGAGCAATACCCACTCGCTTCTGCAGCACACAAGTGTACGGACATGTATTGGTGATGGCGCCATGTCCACCCGTACAAGATCCACCAGTTGGTCAAACGTAGCTCAGATGACCCGAAATGTTTCAATCCATTGTTCGTCAGAGAAAGACTCGTAAAGCACAACCTCCTCCCACCAAACATTCGCATTCGTCTTTCCTGCCGATGCACAAATAGAGGTCTGTACATAGGAACAAAGTGGATGAGGGTGTCTGCTAGAAAGAAATCTCTAAATAAAAAAGCAATAGATGCACGATTCCTTTACTGCAAACCCATTGTATGGGACTGAAGGAGGTCTTCCCATACAAGACTTGATCTAGCCAATGTTTGTCTGTGTCTTCTCCATCCATCCATTTTTGTCGCAATTACGTTGTAAGTAGGCCTATGATTTTATATACCCTTATAACTAATTAGCAAATACACACACATTATGTATTTATTATATTAACAGCGTTTGTGTAAGTTTCCACATTTTCTGCATAATTAATTTTAATATTTCAACAAAGTACCTGTGTTTGAAACCAACACATCATGAGTTGTTTTTAATATATTTGTTCCACATTAACGCAATTTGTGATAATTGAACGCATAATCCTTTTGTTTAGCACATTAACAGTTATGCAGTTGGCTACGACTAATATATATATGGGTGTGTGAAAAGACATCAGTAGCCTAAGAAGCATAAGAAAAGCAGTAATGGGAATTGGTGAGTGCTGTCGGTTTTTGTACACATGATACTTCTACCATTTCTAGAACAACTCATTCTAAACAATAATAGTAATAACTATTATTATTTTCTTCTTCTTGGTAGCATGAACCGTTTTAACTGCAAGACTTTTGCATTCTAAACAGATGGGGGGTAACCTTCTCTTCATCTCTGCCTAGCACGTAAAGCCTCATGTAAACCCCTATGCATTATTTGAACGATATCCTTTATTGCGCAGCATCTCTTTTCAGCGCATTTGGTGATATTTCACTGGTCGTGAGCTGGGGGGGGGGATAAGGCAGAAGAAGTAGCAAGGAGCAGTTAGTAGGACAGAATGTGGTCATCGACTGGGGCCGACGCTGTCGACATCCCAGGGGCGGAGGACCCGGCAACCGGAAACAGGATAGAAAAGAGGTCACCGACTGGGGCCGACGCTGTCGACATCCCAGGGGCGGAGGACCCGGCAACCAGAAACAGGATAGAAAAGAGATCACCGACTGGGGCCGACGCTGTCGACATCCCAGGGGCGGAGGACCCGGCAACCTGAAAACACATATGAGGGTTATGACTTGGAAAGCCGCCCCTCGGGAGTAGATGAGAGAGGTACCCAGCATCTGAGGCTTCTGTAAGGGGCGCTCGTAAAACCCCTGATTGGCCGAGACATCACGCTGCCTGGGACCTGAAAATAAGGACAAAGCATTGAGGTTAGTATAGGACTCGGCACGAGTGACCACGTCCTGAAGAGAGGCAGAATAGAAGAGCGCAGGAGCTGCGACAGGACAGAGTTTGGCCGGGGGTCCGCTCTGACTCACGCGGTGAGAACCCCTGAAGGTAAGGGAGGCGGCTGCCTAGCCCTGAGGTCGGGGAAATGAGCCTCACTTGCCCCCCAAAGAATGGACCCCCGGCACCTCATGAAAACAAGACAGCACATGCCAACGCATAACATACACAAAAGACCAGAATGACGAACAGGACGAACAGAGGGAGATTAGTAAATTTGTTAGTAGGATGCGACTATGTGTATACCTGCCGCTCAGTGGAGAGGAAAAAACCCCTTGAGGCAGATTAGGGGAAAACCTCTGGTGGCCCCGGCGAACAGGTAGCCCCCACTCTGGGCATGCTAGCGATTTTAAAATGGGCTGCAACTATATCGGAGGAGATGAATGAACGTAATAATCTACTGCGGAAGAGGACCAGCGGCCCATGGTCTTGATCAGACTGTGGTTGATGCTGGCTCTTGCAGCGGAGGTAGCTGCACCTATACGAAATGAATGGGGAGAATACAGCTGAGGAGGGAGGCCTGCTCTAGAAAGGAGGGTGGAGAGGTGGGCTGATTAGGAGATCTTCGTCGCTGCAGGGAAGCTTGAAGCTGAAGAAACTGTGTATTCTGAGCTTCTGAGGAAGCCGAAGAAGGCTGTGAGTGATGTTGGCCCTCGCAGCAGAGGGGGCTGTGCCTACGGAATGATTGGGGGGGGGAGGCCCGCTCTGGAGGCGAGGTAGGTTGGAATCCAGTGACAAGTGATCCTAGGAGCGAGAGAAATCAATGAGGGGGTGGAGTAGAGGAGGGAGGCTTGCTCTGGAGGGTGGAAGGTGGGTTGAGAACCAGCGATGAGTGATGATAGGAGCGAGAGGAATCAATGAACTGAGGGTCCTGGGGGGGGGGGGGGGGGGGGGGTAGAGTAGAGGAGGAGGGGGGGGGGTTCTTGCTGGGGAGATACCTTGCTGATGAAAGGGGCAGATAGGGAACTCTTCTTGACAGCTGAATGGACTAACCACGTTGAAATTGATCCCTCTTGGAGGTACGACCGAATGGTGAAGTAAACTAGAAGCAGAAGAAACTGCGAGTTCTGAACATAATAATCTACTGCGGAAGAGGACCAGTCAACCATATCAAGAGCTCTGCATAACACTGGCCTGTATGGGAGGGTGGCAAGAAAGAAGCCGTTACTCAAAAAGTACCATCTGAAAGCACGTCTGGCATTTGCCAGAAAGCATGAGAGTGACCCAGCTGCGATGTGGGAAAAGGTTTTGTGGTCAGATGAGACCAAGATAGAGCTTTTTGGCCAAAACTCAAAGCGCTATGTTTGGCGCAAACCTAACACTGCCCATGCCTCAAGACACACCATCCCTACAGTGAAGTATGGTGGTGGCAGCATCATGCTGTGGGGATGCTTCTCATCATCAGGGACTGGGCATCTTGTTAAAATTGAAGGAAGAATGGATGGAGCAAAATACAGGGAAATACTGCAAGAGAACCTGCTTCAGTCCACTAAAAAACTGAAGCTTGGGAGGAAATTCACCTTTCAGCAGGACAATGATCCCAAGCACAAGGCCAAAGCAACATTGGAGTGGCTCAAGAACAAAAAGGTGAATGTCCTACAGTGGCCCAGTCAAAGTCCTGATCTCAATCCCATTGAGAAACTGTGGCACTATTTGAAAATTGCGGTCCACAAGCGTCGTCCAACCAACCTGAACAACCTGGAGCAAATCTGCCAAGAAGAATGGGCCAAAATCACTTCGACACTGTTTGCAAAGCTGGTACATACTTACCCCAAAAGACTTAAAGCTGTTATTGCAGCGAAAGGTGGCTCTACCAAATATTAATGTGTGGGCGTTGAATACTTATGCAAGCAAGATATTTCAGTTTTTTATTTTTCTTAAAAATATTTTCCAACATAAAACCAATGTCACCTTACAATAGTTGATTTTGAGTTTCATTGTTTTAAAATAAAATATCAAACAGAATGAAATTTCAATGTACCATTTGTAATTCAGTAATATGAGAGAATTGGTCAGAGGTCTGAATACTTTTGCAAGGCACTGTATATATATATATATATATATATATATATATATATATATATATATATATATATATATATATTGTAATAAATTTGCAACTCACTCGGGTTCGTTGCCCCTTTAAAACCAGACCCAGGACACCAGAATTGAATTTTATGCGCTGACGCGCTATTTTAATAATCATACAAAAACAAAATAAACACAAAACAACACCTAGCTCCTTCGGAGCGCTAACTAAAACTTCCACGAGCACCCTGACTATAAAGTGGGACGGCTAAGCCGTTTCCCCACAACACAAAACAAAACACACAGTATTTTCACACTTGACGACTGCTTGGAAGCAGAGCACCTTCTCTGCCTCCCTCTCCTCAGCAGCCCTGTGCAGACTGACTGCACCTCTTATATACCCTGCACCTGGTCCTAATTTACAATCACTACCAGGTGCAGGGGATCATTAACAATAAAACACTTAACCAATTAAATAAAACAATTAACCAAACTAAGGTTTTTTCCTCTGGGAGATGTAGCCCCATTCCCCCAGGACTACACTATCTCACTATATATATATATATATATATATATATATATATATATATATATATATATATATGTCATTGTGGCAATGTGCCCCGCCCCTGTGTGCATATTATGTGTTGTATGTTGCGTGCGTGTGTTAATGTTGGTGTATAGATTGGTACACAGGATTAAACGGGTCTGTGTTTCACGTGTGATTTAAAAAGGTAGATTTGTATTTAGGCACGAGGAGGGCACAAATCACTTCACGTGCTGGTTAAAAGTAATATGTGAGCACGGGGTTGCACAGAATTAATTCACGTGCTGGGATTCAAGTGAATAATTAATTAGTAATTGAATCCCAGCACAACAGTATATATAGATGCACGTTTCATTCAGTCAGGGTTGGGTGTTCAGGGCGAAAGAACGGGAGAGAGAAGAGGTAAAAATAATAATAACAAGAAGAATAATAAGTGTTTCTCACCGTGTTTGTTCGTCCCTGTTTGTTAGTGTCTGTCCGTTTTGTTTATCTCTTTATTTTGGCTACCAGTGCCGTGCCCTGTGTTTCTGTATGTTTACAACCTTTTTATTTTCTGTTTAATTATTAAATGCTGAGCGCAATCACGTGCTCAGCTTCACCAAAACCCCAAGTCTCCGTTGTTTATTTCCTGGCTCTGGTCTGACGCCACCCACTCCGGCCGTCTTTGTGACAGTCATATTAGAAAGCTAATATTGAGGTGTTTTCCCATTGCCTGTATTTGACTGCTTTTAAAAAATAAATAAATCAAACATTGTTCTCTGCTCTTCTTTCCCAACTTCAAACACTGTTGACATGCAAATCCTCCAATTGTATCCTGCATAAGAAGGGAATATGTTTTGTGCGAACCTTCAATTTCATTCTGGGAAATACCATTGAGGTGTCATTGGTGACCAAATGAAAAAAGAATGACCCAAACAAACATGCAAGCACAGCAGCTCTAAGGAAAGTGCAAATTAGAAAATGTTAGATATAGCAGGGTTTCCAAATCCTGCTCCTGGTTTTCATTCCAACTGAGTTATCAATTACTGAACTAGACCCTTAATTAAACTTTTCATTAGCTTAAACAGACCTTTTTAATTATTTTCAGCTTTTTAAACAGTTGGAGAGTTCAAGTTAACGATGCAATTTTATAATGAACTTGAAATTGACAACTTTTTAGGAGCTGAACAATTAGAAAGGTCTAATTAAGCATTTTATTAGTTCAATTAAGGGTTGGATTAAGTAATTGAGAACTCGGTTGGCATGAAAACCAGCAGACACAGGGGTCCCCCAGGACCAGGATTGGGAAACCCTGCTATTTAGTATAGGGATATATACAGTAGGTGTGTGCAGTCAGTAGTTTAATAGGTTTGCAAAGAGTAATGTGAATACAAATACCTAACCAGCCTACGAAAGAATAACCTTTCCACAACATTTTAGGAATTAATGCTGTTTTCTTGTGCTTTAATAACAATCAATCAATGTTGATAAACAATTTAATACATAAAAAAAAAACCAAAACATTAAAAACATAAAAAGCTTTTGAACAACCCCTTTCCATAAATAGTTGTGTTTTGTATTAAGATACCTTGCCTTAAGGGGTAAATACTTGAACAAACATATGCCCCTAAAATGTACTTCTGAGTGGATAATGCATACGGACATGACAGCCGTGCAATAATATGTAATTTTATCTGCTCTCACATCAAATAATGCAGCGTCCAACATAAGGGCAGACATAAATACAACAAGTTGTAAAAGGGGAGGAAGATTGTCATCACCTATAATATGTATACAGTTTTTTTTAAATACCTTGTTTTGAGGACGACTTCTTTGACACCTATATAGCGTAACTCTGGCAATGGGTATGAGGAAAACCTTGGCTATGGGTATGGGTCAATGCCCTAGAACAAAAAACACAATTACAAAATGACAACACAGGTGAATATACAGCACCATTTTTTTCTTTCACTCTATTATTGAGCTTATGCATTATTGATTTTACTGGGCCTCTTAGCTACTGCTGTCACCTTTATTGTTCATCCATCAAAATTATATCCAATATTACAACCTAATGTAACACTCCCCTATAATTAAAAAATGCAATTGACAAATATGTAATATTTGTTCTGAAATGTTAACCTGATGTACTAAACTTGACCGTTTTAGTACATTGTTCTGATTGCACACATAAGTCTTTTCTGGCAGCAGTTTCCTTTTTATCTGTTTAATGATGAGTAGAGGTAGATGAGAGTAGTACTTGGGAACCTGGCGAAACACAATAACCAAATTAAAGCACATGGAGAGGAAAAGACCTGCCTTGAAACCTCAATTATACCACAGTGACAAGAAATTGTACTAATGTACAATATCGCCTAAGGCCCTTCACTGGTTCACTATTTTCAATATTTCAATATTTTTTTTATTCATGCAAGTTATATGGCAAAATAGAGAGAATTGTCTAGTGAATACAATAAATGACCTTTATAAAAGACTGACAGATAATCAGCTTGTCCAGTCTCTTCAACAGCAATAAGCAAAGATGTCACATGCTTGGATTTCTATGGGGAAGCTGGAAATCCAGATGTTAAAGAATTCCTGCATTGGTATGCCCAGTGTTTTTAGACGTATTTTGTGATTGCATGAGAAGGGAATGAAATAAAATTTTTGCTGCTGACTTTTCAAGCTTTCTAGGATTCTATTGCACTGTGGCGTTGTTTTGTGTGCAATGTGAGAGCCCAGCTTCACAACATGCTGGGGACCTAAAGCACATCAGTCAGGCCGTGCAGATAGGTATACCAGGCAATCACGCATTTCAGATAATGTATCGGTGATTGCAAATGCATATGTTGTACATGTATAGCTAATCTCACAAATCCCTATACTTCCCCTTTAAAATTTTACACTCATACTCTCACCTTTTGTAAAGCTCTTGGAGGCAAAAACACTCAGATGGTCCTCCCACCAGATGTACTCTCACAAGAATATGATTCCTCTCCACAGACAGACCATCAATGATACAATCTCTGTAATCATTTATTACTTGATTGGTACAAATATGCTGTACCTGTAGGTCTGTTGTTCATTTACACATAAGATACTTCAATATGTTTAAACCGGAAACAGCCCACAATTCAATGTCAGCTAAAAAAAAAAGAAAGAAATGTAATTAGTGAAATTGAACTCTTTTGAATTATAAGATAACTGGCAACATAGCAAAAGTTTTGACACCTGTTTCTTGATGTCACTTTCCTTATGACTACAGAATCAAACTGTTTATCTATAGTGCACACAGAAATACCATACCCTAGGCTTTCTTTCAAAGACTTCAGTTCTCAGTTAGCTAGACTCAATCTAGATGCGCAGAGCAGTAGTATTGCTGCAGGGGTACTTAATATAACTCATGGGTAAGACTTTTGGTAAGTCTATGGTATATTTTGCCCAAACCAAGTTAATCCTACTAAAATGTCTTGATGGTTTTTAAGTAATTACTACTCTCATAATAGCTACTGTGTTTCAGAACATCCTTTGTATAAAGGCAACACATCTATTTAAAGTGATTTATAATGAAAAACTAATAGTGTATTGTGTATTATTTAAATTTGTATTCTTAGCATGAAGTAGCATGAATTGTTTAATAAAGTAGAGGTTGTTAGAACACAAAATCTCCTTGTTTCTGTTTCACTTAAAAATTCTGCAAATGTAATTACACCATTGTGAAACACAATCAATGCTAATGGTTGTAAAAATGTGCATCCCCAAGGGCAGCGGTTTTCAAAGTGGGGTACGTCTGGGGGTTCATGAGAAAAACCCTGTAATGGCAGACAACACATTTTTTTTTACCACGTTGTAGTATTTTGCGATTGAATTAACAATGTTGAATCTCCTTTCAAATAAAACCACAGCTGTACTGATGTACATTTCCATTCTGTTGGCGAGGTTAACTTTATAAACAGTGCTTTAGCATTGAGCGCACACATGGCTAATTTACATATTTACATAGCAGGGCATTGGTTACTGCAGTCTGTGGGCTAAATTTTTTTAAAAAAAATTCAGATTGTCATTGTATGATGTTGCTTCTTTTAAAAATGTATAGTATTTACTAGGTAAGTTTACTTTTTATCCAAAGCGACTTACAGAGACTTGGATGTGAACTATGCATCAACAACTGCTGCTGCAGGTCAATTACAATAAGACATCAGTTTTATGTCTCATCCTAAGGACAGAGCACAAGGAGGTTAAGTGACTTGCTCAGGATCACACACAGTGAGACAGTGGCTGGGATTGAACCTGGAACCTTCTAGTCACAAGCCCCTTTCTAAATTGAGTTGAGCAGGCTGGGTTGCCCTACTTTAGAGAGTGAAATATGTGTTCTGCGCTGGAGCTGGAGCGACAAGACTTATCTTTACTTGCAATGCTTGTATGTGCTTTTTCATTATAAATTAATTTGTTGAAGAACTCTTTTGTCCTGTGAGTGCATTACCCTATGCCCCCAAAATAGTAATTATTAATAAAAGCAAAAGCATGATATTATTATTATTACAAAAATGGAGTCGCTGGATTACAAAAAAAAATCAATCCCTAAATCCTGGGATTGGGAAAAATGTACAGAATTGGATTCCCTATTCCAGACCTATTGAGTGTGTTCATATCGTAGAGCGAGTGCCCATCAACAAGCTTTAATTGTCTTCCAGCTGATTAACACCAACAGACTACTACACTAAACACTGTGCTAAAAGTAAGTTTTGACTGCCTGATATAAATATCTCCTTCTACTTTTAACAAATTACCTTTTGGAAATATTCACTTCAAAACAATGAGCTTATTCTGGCTAGATTTGATACTGCACAAGACACACATAATATTTTACATTGTCTCAGCTCAAGTGTTCAACGATAAAATTTGAGTTTTAACTTTAACTTTAAAAAAATCTGTTTTCTCTCTACACTTCTGCATTTGTTGGAAGAAATGCATATATTTTGCTGATAATTCCTTTTTGATTTTGTTTTAAATTGGAACCTTAGTTTTGTTTTTCAGAAGCATAACCTGTTTCTGGACTCTTAATTTGGACTTGTTTCAGCATGCTTATTGGAGTCTGAATTTTGAAATAATTTTACATAGCATTTAGTTGGTGCATTTACACCATGGTTAACTAATTGTATTTTATTTTGTTCATTTTTAACAACAGTTTTCTATTTACAGTACTTAATCCAGTAATTGGAAAATACCATATTTCTTCCTGTTTTCATAGGTATACTATGACCCTATCTCAGATCGGGGTACGCGGTAGACTAGATTATTTGGAAAGGGGTACAGGGCCTAAAAGGTTTGAAAACCACTGCCCTAGGTGCAAGGGTAGGGGCACTAGTTTCAACCTGTGCTCGTATAGCAAACAGCATATTTTATTACTTGTTAAAAAAAAAAAGATAGATAGATAGATACAGTTAGATATAAAACTAAATGTATCTCTCGTTTTAAAACACTGTGTAACTAGTCATGCTGTGAATCTAAAACTAATTTTCATTTTAATAGACCTATAATGTAATTAACTGGGATTAATTATTTAAATGCAACTGTCTATTTGGTATCTAGAGCAGCAATCATAATCCAATACAATTTGACTCAATGCACCACAAATTAAAACCTTTACAGTGTCAGATACTTACCCGTGATTTCTAAACGTTTCTGTGACCATCTCCTTTTTGTTTAGCAGTATTTCTGATACTTTTTACAGGGATTCCAAAAGCACGAGCATTACCAGATTACAGCATATAACATTTAGGTATACAGGTATACAAATAACACTAATGAGCGGTGAAAATAAAAACGCAAATCACCCCCAAATGAATGTCATTTGCAGCAGATCTAAGAAAATTAAGAAAATGTGGTGTCCCGGCACAGTACTCAGTTAGATCCCTTCAGACACAAATACAAAGAAAAAGCTGTTCCATTCTCTACCAAAAGACTATAATTTGGACCTTTGACATTTTGGCATAATAGAATAGATAACTATGCATGCACCATTTGTACCCTAGAACCTCTGATTATTTTAAATTATACACTACTACGTAGTCATTAAAGTATTTTTAAATTGAGCGGGGCTGCATGCTCTATAATGAACGCCCTCTCATTCAGCCCTATATCTGTTCTACTACTAGCGTGATATACTTACTCTTACTGCCAAGGGATGGACAGTCACCATTTTTCAGTTGACCTTTTAAAAACATTTGAAGCATGATGGCATGAATTCCATTTGAATTATGTTAATTGAGCTATGCATAAATACATTTTTTGCAGGAATTGTATTATTAAGAATTGTATTATTGTAGCATGTATTCATATGTATATGGCACCACCCATAGCAGAAATTCACAATAATTGTAACACATTTGAACGACTATTTATTGAAATTAGTTCAAAAGGTCAAAACGTATTGACACACAGCAGAACCTGTCATATCCGATTTAATTGGTTCCAGGGGTCCATCGGATATGTAGAAATATTGTCTCTTAGAGTGTCGTTATACTACATTGTAGTTTCTTTATTAACGTTGGGGCATTATACAGAACTGTGTCTAAAACACCCAAGTAAGGTACTGTGAGTATAGTATACAAAGAAAAAATGATTGCAAAAATAAGCATAGTAATATAGTATTTGGCAATTTATAAAACAGCATTCCAAAAACAGTTCTTAAAAGTTTTTTTAAGAGCTTTTTAACATATAAAAAAATAAACCAGGAAAATGAGCCAATCTAGGTTTCCCAGTACTGTAATTTAAGAAGGTTTTTCTGGGTTGTATAAACTCTATTATTTGTTTCTGCTTCCTGAATTATTGCACAATATATTATAAGCTGCTGCAGAGAGGTAAATCAAGCCATTTTGCACACCAGAGAAAGAAACAACTAAATGGTGCAAATGTCTTTTAAAATAAATGCAGCAAATTCTATGTTCATAAATATTAATTTAAAAAGGAGTGCTACAACAAAGGTCACAGGGAGATTTATATCTTTAATAGTATTAATGTGACCAACAACACAGAAAACGTATACATATGCAACAGCAACATATTTATATATACACAATTGTTGGGATCTGCATTGTTTCCCTATGTCAGTGTGTGTTTGGCTTGACTGCTGATATTGTTAATATCACTGTAGCACCTATAAATGTTTGACCATACAAATACTTCTAAATGCACGTTATTGTCTAGTGTAGCAGGACGAGCTCTGTGCTGGCTATTTGAAGGGGGGGATCCTGTCAATCATGGCAATGTCACAGAGAGGTTGGGTGAGGTGTGTCGTCTCTCTCTCTCTCTCTCTATCTCTCTCTCTGAGTGGTCGAGAAGCAGGTCTTGGGGGAGTTGCTCGACGAATAAAAACGATGCCTTGCTCTTCCCTCTTTCTTGCCCTTTTTACGAGAAACAACAGCAGGAGCTCTGTTTGGAAATCTGGATTACAAATCATATGAGAACGTCAGTGTCTGAAGAAAGAGAGAGGGGCAAGCAAGCCCGGCTACCCGAGTGGGACATGGTCAGTTTAGCTGGGGAATGCTGGACAACTCCCTGAGTGTTAGTGAGGGACAGCAATGTATCTCTGAAGCCTGAGTCGTACCGGAGAGTGGAGGCTGTGGGACGCTGCAAGGAGCAGCACCTTTTTTTGGTGGTTTTGTTACTGTGTTTTATTTTCCTTTTTGCTTTTGCCTTCTGTTTTTGGTTTATTACTCTCACCACCTGTGAGTGCAATTGGGACTGTGAAAAGAAATATACCATTGCTGGTCCGTGCTATTTGGTATTTGAGACCATGGCATAACTGTCCTAAATAAATAAGTGCACCCCAGAGGTGTTTCAAAGAAACTTTCTGTGACTTGTGTCCAGTGAATTCCCACACCCTCCCACATCTAGTAATAATAATGTGCTGGTTCTGTGGTACAAAAGAATGCTACTGGCAATCACACTGCACTGAAAATATAACTAATTTGTATGATGCTATAAACATTAGTTGCATTTGCTCCAAAGGTGTCAAGCATCCTGAAGCACAGCTGAACACAATATTGCTTAGACAGTACATACAATCTTTCAGTAGTAAGTTTCAGCAATACCTTCATATGACAAGTAATTACATAGATTCAGTGTTGTAAGGTTCTATTTCGTCTTAAAAATAATAAGTCAGTCTTCTTCAGGTAATTTCAATCAAAATAGTTTTATTCATGTACAAAGCAAATCCAGAGATAGTAAAGGACATCATTTCAGCAGTACTCTAAGCAGCCTTACAGGTCTCAGCAGATGGAATCTTGAGCAATGAAATACCTTTCTCAAGCACATACTTAGCAAATTACTACCCACTGGGAGTGGAACTCCACCAAGAGGGAGTGGAAATCTCCTACTTTCACCAATGAACAGAGTTGGCCACCCTTTACTGGAGGTGTGTTAGTAGGCATTCTATTTTAGCAGGTTTCTAGTTTAGAACCTGTTTTAGCTGGGTTGATTGTGGTTTGCACATATGATAGAAATCAGCTTTTTAAGCAGAAACAACTCATACAAAAACAAGGGTCATCTGCCTGAGGTCACAACTGCTCTCTGAATCATGAAAAACCAGTTTCTTATCATGATTCTCATACGTGGAGGTATGTCGGGCTACGTACAAAGCTACAAAGCTACAGAGCTACAAGGTCAGGTCAACGTTAGGCAGTAGATTTGAAAAGCCTTACAGTGTCTTACACTGAAAAATCAGCTGAAGAAATCCCTAACAAATATCATATGACAACTCTGCCATATGTGTAAAACAGTTAATCACATAGTTCTTGGCCTTTTTAGTTTTGGGGGAAAAAAATGTAGTTTTTGAAAGTAAATACTGTAATGTTATTATTTGCAACTGTATTGAGAAATGAAGGAATCCTAATTATCTCCATCCAACATTAATAAATTGATCAGGCTACTATAGTTAAAAATAAGCGCCTTTTTCCTCAAAATACAATTTATTTTTTGTCTTCTCTCTTTTTAAACCATATTTCATGGAGACTGTATTGAAGGGATCTCCAACCCTGGTCCTGGAGAGCCAATATCCTGCAAGTTTTCTAGATGTCTTTACACCATCAGTGGCTAAAGATCTGGAACACCTGTTAACCTTGACTAATTATGCCAATAATTGGTGCAATTAAGTAACTGACATCTTGAATGAAACGAAAACC